>NW_024080652.1:5778831-5780396 GCF_003009895.1 Hyaena hyaena | reverse complement strand
TTTCTCCACATCCTCGCCAGCATCTAGAGTTCTCTGATTTGCTCATTTTAGCCACTCTGACTGGCGTGAGGTGGTATCTCAGTGTGGTTTTGATTTGTATTTCCCTGATGAGGAGGGATGCTGAGCATCGTTCATGTGTCTGTTGGCCATCTGGATGTCCTCTTTGGAGAAGTGTCTGTTCATATCTTCTGCCCATTTCTCTACTGGGTTGTTTGTTTTTCGGGCGTGTAGTTTGGTGAGTTCCTTATAGATTCTGGATATTAACCCTTTATCTGATATGTCATTTGCAACTATCTTTTCCCATTCTGTTGGTTGCCTATTAGTTTTGTGGGTTGTTTCCTTTGCTGTGCAGAAGCTTTTAATCTTGATGAGGTCCCAATCGTTTATTTTTGCTCTTGATTCCCTTGCTTTGGGGGATGTGTCAAGTAAGAAGTTGCTGTGGTGGAGGTCAAGAAGGTTGTTTCCTGCTTTGTCCTCTAAGATTTTGATGGTTTCCTGTCTCACATTCAGGTCCTTTATCCATTGAGTTTATTTTTGGGTATGGTGTGAGAAAGTGATCTAGTTTCATTCTTCTGCATGTTGCTGTCCAGTTCTCCCAACACCATCTGTTAAAGAGGCTGTCTTTTTTCCATTGGATACTCTTTCCTGCTTTGTCAAATATCAGTTGGCTGTATACCTTTGGGTCCACTTCTGAGTTCTCAATTCTATTCCATTGGTCTATGTGTCTGTTTTTGTGCTAGTACCATACTGTCTTGATGATGACAGCTTCGTAGTAGAGGCTAAAGTCTAGGATGGTGATACCTCCCGTTTTGGTTTTATTTTTCAGTATTACTTTGGCTATTCGGGGTCTTTTGTGGTTCCATACAAGTTTGTTCTAGTTTTGAGAAGTATGCTGGTGCAATTTTGATTGGAATTACATTGAATGTGCAGATTGCTTTGGGTAGTAATGACATTTTAACTATATTTATTCTTCCTATCAATGAGCATGGAATGTTTTTCCATTTCTTTGTGTCTTCAATTTCCTTCATAAATTTTCTATAGTTTTCATTATATAGATCTCTTGTATCCTTGGTTAGGTTTATTCCTAGGTATTTTATGTTTTTTTGTGCAATTGTGAATGGGATCAGTTTCTTGATATTTCTTTCTGTTGCTTCATTGTTGGTGTATAAAAATGCAACCGATTGATGTACGTTGATTTTGTACCCTGCAACTTTGCTGAATTCTTGAGTTAGTTCTAGTAGGCTTCTAGTGGAGTCTGTCGGGTTTTCTATGTAGAGGATCATGTCATCTGTGAAGAGTGAAAGTTTGACTTCCTCTTTGCCAATTCTGATGCCTTTGATTTCCTTTTTTTGTCTGATGGCTGATGCTAGGACTTCCAGCACTATGTTAAACAGCAGTGGTGAGAGTAGGCATCCCTGTCGTGTTCCTGATCTCAGGGGGAAAGCTCTCAGTTTTTCCCCGTTGAGGATGATGTTAGCTGAAGGCTTCTCATAGATGGCTTTTATGATGTTTAAGTAGGTTCCTTCTATCCCAACTTTCTCTAGAGTCTTTATTAAGAAGAGATG
>NW_024080652.1:5125955-5146148 GCF_003009895.1 Hyaena hyaena | reverse complement strand
CAGGGGAGGGTCAGAGAGAGAGGGAGTCACAGACTGAAACAGGCTCCAGGCTCTGAGCTGGCAGTCAGCACAGAGCCCGACGCGGGGCTCGAACCCACGAACCTCGAGATCATGACCCAAGCGAAAGTCGGACGCTTAACCGACTAAGCCACCCAGGCGCCCCATATGTTTGTTTATTTTTGAGAAGGAAAGAGAGACAGAGACAGAGAGAGAGGGAGACACACTCTCGGAAGCAGGCTCCAGGCTCTGAGCTGTCAGCACAGAGTCTCACGCGGGGCTCGAACTCACACCTGATTATGACCTGAGCCTAAGTCGACTCTTAACCGACTGAGCCACCCGGGTGCCCCATGGCTCCTAGGTCCTAATGGAAGGATCGTGCTGACACCAGGTGAACCTGCTAGTCCATCTCAATATCACCGAAAGGGAACATTCCTGATGCAATGCAACAGGAAGTACACAAAACCACCTGTGGCTTTTGTCAGGGCAAAAACCCCCGAATCCAAGTAAGCCTCTAACTGTCCTGCTTTAGTGGAAATACAGGGGAAAGAAGAACAGGAGACTCAACTCGGACCAGATGCTGCGAGCCCGAAGCAGATGTCCGACCTGGTTTCTTCAATAAGGGGCCACGAAGAAAGGACAACAGTGAACAAATAGCTGGCCCAATACTCCCCCAAACTTACCTATTTCTAAAAAGCTGTTTTTCTGTATTAGACACTAGGTTGCTGTCAGTTTTTCATACGCATAGGACACTGTTAGACTTTTCCCTGTACTTGTATTCGACCCTTCCCATTTTATCATTTAACTTCCCACAGGTGTGAATTCAAACAAAAACTACCAATAGTAAGAGAATATCATATACACTAGGTGTTCTCATTAGTTTTTAAACTAATAACTTCTTTAAGTTACTTTCCAATGAATAATAATTTTTGTCAGTGACACTGGTGTCCTCCCCACCTCGTCTTCTCTTACATGGCAAGGTCTGCATTAGCAAAGACACTGTGGCCCCACCGCCTGTGCCCCTTCCCTTCCTGGGAAGGAAGCACATAGGGCCAGTGTTCCTGGACCCCGGAATTACTCACTTCTGCCCAAAGAGGCCCCACAAACATTCAACTGCTATGAAAATCCATCCTGGACCTTCACCTCATTATCTGTGTGTCGCTGCTAGAACATATTGCATTTCTTTAATGAAAACCCAAATGCCTATTAATACAAAACTGGTCTTGGGGCACCTGGGAGACTCAGTCAGTTGAGCATCGACCTCGGCTCAAGTCATGATCTCACGGTTCATGAGTTTGAGCCCTGCTTCGGGCTTACTGCTGTCAGCACAGAGCCTGCTTTGGGTCCTCTGTCTCCCTCTCTCTGTCACCCCCCCACCACCACCACTTGCACTCTCTCAAAAATAATGAACACTTATATATATACATGTAAAACCAGTCTCGGTCACGAGCGCTTACTTTCAACATCCAGAGGAAGTGTCGCATCTTCATGGACAGCTCGTGGGGAGGAGCGGCACGCGGTCTGCAGTAAACTGTATAAATCTCCCAGCTCTTGTCGATGTAACTCATGGAATAGAGTGTCTGCTGTTGCCCACTGAATAAATTACCTAAAAACACAATGCAAAGATAAATCATCAAAATTCAATTACAAAACTACATTTAGAAAAAATAGATAAAATATATAATGCTATTGGGCTTTTATTTACCCTTTACACGGCCAGCATTTGGGTGAATGTTCTCGGTCATCAGTTTGGTAAAACACAGAAAGAGCGATGGGCTTCTGTTTCTGACAAGAAAGATCTAGTCACCCCTCTGTCCAGGAAGTAGAACCTAATTCCTCTCTCCCTGAGCATGGCGTGGACTTAGTAATTTGCTTCGAACCACGAGAGTACAGAAAGGGAGACACAGTATGTTCATGGTAGAGAATTGTGGCTGCCGCCATTTTAACTGAGTGCTCAGGGCTAACATCGGCAGTAACAAGACACATCAATGCCACGTACCCTTGATGTGATGTGATGCCAAGGGCATTTCACCTCCATGGTGCTCTTCCCCAAACCCAAGCCTCAGTGCAATGTTGAAAACACATCAGCAGACCAAAACCAAGGGACATTTTATGAGATAACTGACCAATAGTTTTTCAAAGTGTCAAGGCCATAAAAGACAAAGTCTGAGAAATCATCACAGGTTGTAGGGACTAAGGAGATAGGACAACTAAACGCTAAGAACACAGATCAGAAAAGGGACATTAGTGAGAAAACTCGGGAAACCTAATAATGTCTGTGAGTTGTTAACAGTATTTTACCAACATTAATTTCTTAATTTCAACAGGTGTACCACGGTCGTGTACAATGTTATTGTTAAGGGCAGTGGACTGAAGGGTGTATAGGAACTCAAGTACCAACATGGAAGCACTCCTGGAAAACTAAATTTATTTCCAAATAAAAAGATATAGGATCAATTTTTCTCTGAGAAAGATGGGGAAATTCCAGCCTAAGGAAGGGCTGGTTTTGACTATTTCTGATTAAAACCCTGAGAGCAATTTGCAACACTGAAACATGACTCACCTCTGAAGGGGCTTCAGAATTGTAATCTGGCATCCAATGGTTTTGTGGCTAATATTTGTGAAACGCTTTTGTTTCCGGCCCTTCACTTCAGGAGTATGTAAAAGTAATAATGCACATTGAAGAAAAGCGAGCACCACTGTAGCTCAGTAATGATTAGGTCTGCCTCACCTCTCAGAGCTTCAGAAGTGGTACTTACTGGAACTCTTTGTGATGGATGTGGTAAGCCAACTGCAGAAGATAATTCAGAAATGTTCTCAAAAGTATTGTCGTAAATGGAGAATGAATTTCTTCAACCGGAATGTCATTATTGGCTAAAATAAAGGAAATTGGAAAGGATGCTTGGTACTTTTTTTTTTTAATGTTTGTTTATTTTTGAGACACAGAGTATGAGCAGGGGAGGGGCAGAGAGAGATGGAGACACAGAATTCAAAGCAGGCTCCAGGCTCCGAGCTGTCAGCACAGAGCTCGACACGGGGCTCAAACCCACGGACTATGAGATCATGACCGAGCCGAAGTCAGGCACTTAACCAGCTGAACCACCCAGGCACCCTGCCTAGTATTTTTTTTTTAATTCAGGTAGAACTGACATATAACACTGTATGACATGATTCACTAGATGCTGCAACATGATCACCACAGCAAGTCTGGCTGATACCTTCTCCTACGTAGTTACAAAAATTTCTCTTTTATTCTTGTGGTGAGGACTTTTAAGATTGACCCTCTTAGCAACTTTCAAATATATTTATTTATTTATTTGTTTATTTATTTATTTATTTATTTATTTATAGGAAAGAGAGAGAGAGACAGCGTGAGCAGGGGAGGGCCAGAGAGAGAGGGAGATACAGACTCTGAAATAGGCTCCAGGCTCTGAGCTGGCAGTCAGCACAGAGCCCGACGTGGGGCTCGAACCCACGAACCGCGAGATCATGACCTAAGCGAAAGTCGGACGCTTAACCAACTAAGCCACCCAGGCGCCCCTATAATCCTTTATTTTTAATTACAGTCACCATGCTGTACATTATGTCCCCACAACTTATTTATCTTGTAGCTGGAAGTTTATACCTTTTGACCCCTTCACCCATCCCGTCGATCCCTCCCCTCTGGCAACCACTACTCTGTTCTCTATATCTGTGAGCTTGTTTCTTAGTTTTTAAATTTTTATTTAATTTTATTATTTTTTCATGTTTAATTATTTGAGAGAGAGAGAGAGCTGCAAGTGGGAAGGGGCAGAGAGAGGGAGAATCCCATGCCTCAGGAGATCTGAGTTGTCCGCACAGAGCCCAATGCCAAACTCAATCCCACGAACCCTGAGATCATGACCTGAGCCGAAATCAAGAGTTGGAGGCTTAAACCACTGAGCCACCCAGGTGACTCTTGTTTTTTTAGATTTGACATACAAGCGAGATCATATGCTATTTGTCTCTCTGTGTCTTATTTCTCTTAGCATAACACTCTCAACGCCCATCCAGGTTGGTTGCAAATGTCAAGATTTCATTCCTGACACCTCATATTTTCTAAAACCTTCTATTTTATTTGCTCCTGGTATACAAGTCAAAGAACTGAGTTTGAGGCAGTACCTTTTCTCCCAGTGAATACTGTGAACAGCATATACACATCCACCTAAAACTTAAGTACCGCATGAAAGACCTAGTCACTTTTCGGGAAAGTTACAAGATACCTTGTCCCAGTGTTTTTCAGAGTTTGGAGCAGTGAGCCCCATTTGATTAAAGATGGTTCTGATTCTACATAGGCTCAAAGTCTGTGCCATACACTTACATTTCAAGTAAATAAGTATTAGTTCTAACATTTTGTTTTACAAGTAGATAATGTGAGGCTGTCAAGGCCTGCTTCCCAGAATTCAGCTGAAAGGAATAAAACCTTTAAAGTTGTTAAATCTATTGCCATGAAATTTCTAATTTGAAATCAAGCCCAAGCCCACCTCAAGTGGTTTCTTGGCTACTGGCCCTCCCTGATGCCCTCTGTTTCTGGCCTCACAATTTAGTGGGTTGTTTTAAACTGCAGATCAGAGGCAGGCAAACTTTTCTGCCAAAAGCCACACAGTAAATATTTTAGGCTTTATGGGCCAGACAGTCTCTATCACAACCTCTCAGTTCTGACATGATAGGGCAAAAACAGCCACAGACAATGCATGAGAAAATGGACATGGCTGTGTTCCAATAAAACTTTATTTATAAGAACAGGCCTTGGCTCACAGGCCCTGCCGTAGATGGTCTTTTACTACTGCCGTCATCTTACAACACTATCTCAAGTACGTTTTCAATACCTTGAGGAGACCGTGTGTCGGTTTCTGGAAGGCCTCTCCCAGCATTTGCCTTCCTCACTTCCTCCACATTTCCTGACCGGTTTCACGGTGACATATTACACTACTCTTCAAACCAAAAGACATGAAGGGACTGGAAATACTCACCACTTAACACCCTGTCCATATCAGCAAGAGTTATATTATGGTGATGAAATTTGCAATCTTTTAGAAACCTCCAGAAGTGAAGCTTTGTCATCAGAAAGGTGTTATCCAGGGAGCGGTCACATCCTAGGCTGCTGTAGAAGCTATAGATTCGTCTTAATTCTGTAATATTTCTTAAGACAGCATATTCCACCTACAGAGAGAAAGCCATACACGTCTTAATCTTACCTAATAAGAACAAAAGTAAAAGAAACAACACCTGTTTGACCAATGAAATGATATAACACGTGAGGTAACAGCATTTACCATTGACCACTATTAGAGCTCAACAAATGTTCTATTTTCCCCGCTTGCCGCCAGGTCATTAAAATGCAATTTCTGAATAACATTAAAAAATGTGCTGTTATCAAAAATAAACTCAAAATGGTTAAAGGACCTGAACGTGAGACAGGAAACTATCAACATCCTAGAGGAGAAAGCAGGAAACAACCTCCTTGACCTCCACCGCAGCAACTTCTTACTTGACACATCCCCAAAAGCAAGGGAATCAAGAGCAAAAATAAATGATTGGGACCTCATCAAGATTAAAAGCTTCTGCACAGCCAAGGAAACAACCCAGAAAATTAATAGGCAACCAACGGAATGGGAAAAGATAGTTGCAAATGACATATCAGATAAAGGGTTAATATCCAGAATCTATAAGGAACTCACCAAACTACACGCCCGAAAAACAAACAACCCAGTGAAGAAATGGGCAGAAGACATGAACAGACACTTCTCCAAAGAGGACATCCAGATGGCCAACAGACACATGAAACGATGCTCAGCATCCCTCCTCATCAGGGAAATACAAATCAAAACCACACTGAGATACCACCTCACGCCAGTCAGAGTGGCTAAAATGAGCAAATCAGAGAACTCTAGATGCTGGCGAGGATGTGGAGAAACGGGCACCCTCCTACACTGTTGGTGGGAATGTAAACTGGTACAGCCCCTCTGGAAAACAGTGTGGAGGTTCCTCAGGAAACTAACAATAGAACTCCCCTATGACCCAGCAATAGCACTGCTAGGAATTTACCCAAGGGATACAGAAATGCTGAGGCATAGGAGCACATGTACCCCAATGTTCATAGCAGCACTCTCCACAATAGCTAAAACATGGAAAGAGCCTAAGTGTCCATCAACAGATGAATGGATCAAGAAGATGTGGTTTATCTATACCATGGAATACTACATGGCAATGAGAAACAATGAAATCTGGCCATGTGTAGCAACATGGATGGACCTTGAGGGTGTTATGCTGAGCGAAATAAGTCAGGCAGAGAAGGACAAATATCATATGTTTGCACGTATAGGAGGATTAGGAGGAACTTGACGGAGGAACAAGGGGGAGAAGAAGGGCGGAAATGGTGGGGGAAAGGGAGAGAGGCAAACCATGAGAGACTCTTGAATGCTGACAAAAACTGAGGACTGATGGATGTGGGGGGGAGGGGGGGATGGGCATGGAGGAGGGCACTTGTGGGGATGAGCACTGAGTGTTATGTGGAAACTAATTTGACAATAAACTATTTGTAAAAAAAAAAAAATGTGCTGTTATCAGGAATGCCTGGGTGGCTCAGTCAATTAAGCATCTGACTCTTGAGTTCAGCTCAGGTCATGATCTCAAGGCCCCGAGTGGCAATCCATACTGGGTGGCAAGCCTAAGATTCTCTCCCTTACTGAGTTACAGAATTTTTTCACTTTCTAGGTCCTATACTGCTTTCGTAATTATGAAATCGGATAGATTTTAAATCCATAATTTTTATTTTTAAAATTAATATTTATTTCTTTTTGAGAGAGAGAGAGAGACACAGCGTGAGTGAGGGTGGGGCAGAGAAAGAGGGAGACACAGAATCTGAAGCAGGCTCCAGGCTCTGGGCTATCAGCACACAGCCTGACACAGGGCTTGAACCCATGAACCGTGAGATCATGACCTGTGCTGAAGTCTGACACTCAACCAACTGAGCCACCCAGGCGCCCCTAGAAGTTCTTGTTTTTAATGATAGTCTGATAGCAGATGGAGTGAGTGATACCAGGAGCCTGAAGTACGACATTGGCCGGGAGAAGAAGAAAGGAGGATGGGATGGGGGTAGAGAGTCATCACTTTGAGACCCACAGACTGGGACCAGAGGAGGCAGGCATGAGCAAGGGCCAAGAGGCAAGCCTGCCTCTCAATCTCGAGGTACCCATGGTGCTCTTGTTGCAAACATCTTCTCCGAAGACTCATGCCAAGCCCCAAACTATGAATCACAATGCTAAAGTGTAATTTGGTGGATGTGATTTTCCAGATGTTCATCAAATGAGGTCTGGGTACACAGAATGTTCTCTGGCTCTATGGGTTTCTAGAGTTGTAGTGATTTCTAAGGGTTTGAAGATGTTTTGAATCCCAGCAGCCCATAATAATGCACAGCAGAATTCACGTCGTGCTGAGTGGGATGGCCACGGCCTTGGCCTTTAGACCAAGTGAGGGGTGAGGGTTAACTTTAGCCTTATGGGCTCTGAGGCCATAGTTAATTCATTGAGTCCCTCGATCTGGGCTTCTGTTTTCTCGCAAAGCCTGTCCACTAAGGTTGCCGTACGAATTAAATGGGATGGTGTACACAGCATCAATAAGGGATATAAAACACCCTCAATACGGGAGAATCACCATCAGCTGTATTTGTCCAAGACTCTGGGGACCCTTAAGATTTAAGCCTAAAATGCAAATGTATAACAATACAAAAGGCTTTTACCTGCTTTTTTTCCTCTGCTTGATCTTTCTCGGGATACATATTCAGCAAAAAACTTAGATTCAGCTCAATGCCCGACCCTAACACAGAAGTACTTTCACTGTCATCAAGCTTTCTGGGAATCGCTAGCAAATAAAGGCAAATAGAGGGGATAATTGTGAAAAGCAATGTTAAAAGTTTTCAATGTTACCGTTTCAACTAATAAATCAAAATGCTTTGGGGGGAAAAAATTAAATGATTTTCGAAGTTAAAAAATGTTTTTTCAACGTTACGTCAAAATGATTTTCTACTGGGGCACCAGGGTGGTTCAGTCAGTTGAGCATCTGACTCTTGATTTCGGCTAAAGTCATGATCCCAGGGTCGTGGGATCAAGCCTTATGTCAGCCTTCACACTGAGCAAGAAGCTTGCTTAAGATTCTGTCTCCCTTTGCCCCTCTTCCTCATTCACACATTTGCTCTCTCTATAAAATTTTAAAAAGTAATAATAAAAAAAAGATTTTCCATCAAAGTAGGATACAAGAGTATTCAAAAAAAACTTATTAAGAAAGATGCAGTTTTGGGGCATCTGGATGCCTTAGTCGGTTGAGCATCTGACTTCAGCTCAGGTCATGATTTCACGGTTCATGGGTTCGAGCCCCGCTTTGGGCTCTGTGCTGACACTTGTTCAGAGCCTAGAGCTTGCTTGGGATTCTGTGTCTCCTCTCTCTGCCCCTGCCCTGCTCATGCTCTGACTCTTGAAAATCAATAAATGTAAAAAAATACATATTAAAAAATTTTTTAAAAAAAAGACAGTGGCTTCTCCCAGGAAACTCAGGTTTTCTAAAGCAGTTGGTGTATTTTGATGAGTAGATTCCACAGATAACACAGGGTACTTTGCATGCAGCAGATGGGCGAACACCCCCCTACCGGCACTGACGGAGGTTCTGTAGCACCAGTTCCTGAAGGAAGATTCTGTAGACAGGTCCAGGTGACTTAAGAACTCAACTTCAAGATTTGGAAATTCCACTAAGTGGTCGTTGGAAAATGCGCCATCATACACACGTCCGTTCTTGAACGTTAATCGGCCCTGCAGACAGACAGATTAGAGGTCAGAAAAACCACTGGTGATGTGTGTATGTATCTTTTTCAAAGGCTTGGAGTTTTTTGTTTGTTTGTTTGTTTGTTTGTTCGTTTTTAAGATATGCACTTAGCCCAGGGTGCCTGGGTGGCCCAGTCAGTTAAGCTTCCTACTTCAACTTCAGCTCAGGTCATGATCTTGCAGTCTGTAAGGTTGAGCCCTGCGTTGGGCTCTGTGCTGACAGCTTGCAGCCTGGAGCCTGCTTCAAATTCTCTGTCTCCCTCTCTCTCTGCCCCACCCCCTCTCACACTCTCACACCCAAAAATAAATCAACATTAAAAAATTTTTTTAGGGGCACCTGGGTGGCTCAGTCGGTTAAGCGTCCGACTTCGGCTCAGGTCATGATCTTGCGATTTGTGGGTTCGAGCCCCACATCGGGCTCTGTGCTAACAGCTCAGACCCTGGAGCTTGTTTCGGATTGTGTTTCCCTCTCTCTCTGCCTCTCCCCCACTCATACTCTGTTTCTCTCTGTCTCAATAATAAATAAAAAACATTAAAATTTTTTTAAAGATACGCACTTAGCCCACATAGAATCAGGCTCCTAGAGTCTCACATCACTGTAAATCCTCTCTCTTCCTCCTCCTGTCCCATCTGTCCCACAACCTCTCCCCATCCACCCCTAGGTCACAGAAGGTATCTTATCAAACTATGCTACTGACCAGCAAAGTGCTATCACCAAATAGGGGCTCTCTTGGTATCTGTCCAACCCAGGCCAATAGTCAGTCTGATCAAGAGGTAAGCACATGAACCAAGCCAGCTCAGCCAAACTAAAGACATTTGTGGAAAGCTTCCTGGAGAAGAGTTTCTTCTCTCCTTCTACTTAGTGTGTATGTGGATAGGAAGCTCAGAACTACAGCCACTTCTTGTGGTCATGGGGGCGGGGCAGCCCAAGGGTGAAGCTGACATCATGGCAGAAGACAGCCTGGGGAGATGGAAGAAAACCCTTCACATCACTGAGGTGCTGGATCAAACCAACCTTGAAACCCACTTATTCCTTTTTTTAAAAAGTATTTATTTTGAGGGGCACCTGAGTGGCTCAGTTGGTTAAGTGTCTGACTTTGGCTCAGGTCGTGATCTCATAGTTCGTGGGTTCAAGCCCTGCATCAGGTTCTGTGCTGATAACTCAGAGCCTGGAGCCTGTTTCAGATTCTGTATCTCCCTCTCTCTCTGATCCTCCCCTGCTCACACTGTCTCTCTCTCTCTCCCTCTCTCTCTCTCAGAAATAAATAAAACATAAAAAATTTTTTTTGAAAAGTGTTTATTTTGAAAGAGAGAGAGAATATGTGTGCATGAGCATGGGGGAGGGGTAAAGAGAATCCCAAGCAGTCTCTATATCATCAGCGCAGAGCCCAAGGTAGGGCTCAGACCCACAAACCGTGAGATCATGAACCATGAGCCAAAACCAAGAGCCAGACGCTTAACCAACCGAGACACTCAGGCGCCCCTAAATCCACTTGTTCTTTGTTACTTATGGATTATTAAGCTAGATATTCCATTACTTGTAACCAAAACCACCGTAACACACACATATATACATAACATAAACCAATTAAATAACTTCTAAATATATTAGATATTGATGATACATTGGAAATTATTTTAAAATTCATTATCCTAACAAGACAGGAAGCTGTCCTGTGCAAAAATGGGTTATGCACTTTACAAGACAGAGAATGACACGCCTTTTACCGTATTTTAGTTGCTTTACCAAATCTTTAAAATGTACTTTTCACACATCTGCACTCACCATGCCATGTTTTTTATTGGAGACCCATTCTCCCTCATACATGGCGCCACTGGCATAGTAAAACTTCCCATGGCCATGACGCTCTCCATTTACAAACTCTCCTATGTATTCATTTCGTAAAGGGTACTGGGAGTTGGGGATTCTCTTTAGAAACCATGTATGTGTTCCAAAGCCATTCTGCAAAGAAAGCAAATTTCCATGAGGCATGCTAAAAATAGTTCCTCTTTTTTACCTGAATTCTTTTAAAATTCAGACAATCGATCATAACAACAACCCATCTGAAGGGACAAAGAACATGGATTCCAGAGCCACACAGACTTGGGTTCAGGCTCTACACCATCAGTTACTAACTAGCCTTTTGACCTAAGGCAAATTATTTAAGCCCTGTGGGTTTCATCTACAAAACAAAAATAACACCAACCCTATAGGATGGAGGTAAAGATTGAAGAGAGTGTATATAAAGTGCCTGGCTTGATACTGATTACTATCTTACATTTTATTTATTTTTAACATACAGGTTGATTTTTAAAATGCCCCCTCTTCATTCCCACTTGGCAGAGGTAACCACTACTTGAGAATTTGAGAATTCATCCAAATTCTCAATGTGCAGTTATATGTACTAGGTCAACATATAATATGTACATATAACACACATAAATACACACACAAGTTTTTTAAAAATGAGATGACTCTGGATAGGTCTTTCTAGAACTTCTGGGTATAGACTGAAAAGAACTGAAAGCAGGAATCAAACAAATATGTGTGCACTCATGTTCACAGCAGCATTAGTCACAATAGCCAAAAGGTGGAAGTCACACAAGTATCTGTCAATGGACGAATGAATAAAAAAATGGATCATGATATAAACATACAACGGAATATAATTTAGCCTTTAAAAGGAAAGACATTCTATGGGGTGCCTAGGGGGCTCAATCAGTTAAGTGTCTGACTTCAGCTCAGGTCACAATCTCGTGGTTCACGGGTTCAAGCCCCACATCGGGCTCTGTGAATTCTTGCTCAGAGCCTGGAGCTGCTTCGGATTCTGTCTCCTTCTCTCTCTGCCCTTCCCCTGATCACACTCTGTCTCTCAAAAATAAAAAAATGTAAGTAAAAAAAATTTTAAAGGAAGGACATTCTGACACATACTATAAGATGGATGAACCTTGAGGACATTATGCTCAGTGAAATAAACCAGTTGCAAAAGGACAAATAGTATATAATTCCCCTTATATGAGGCACCTAAAGGAATACGATTCAAAGGGACCAAAAATAGATGGAGGGTGACAGGGCAGGGAGTGGGAGAAGGGGTTATGGGAGTGAGTGTTTAATGGGGACAGAGTCTCAGTTTCGGAAGATGAAGAGTTCTGGAGATGGATAGAGGTGATTCACAACAGTGTGAATGTACTTAATGCCCCTGAATTGGACACTTAAGAATGGTTAAGATGGTAAAGGTTATGTTATGTGTATTTCACCACAATTAAAAAGAAAAAAGAAAGCTGGGGTAGCTATATTCCTATCAGAAAACACTTCAGAGGAATAGAAATGATCAGGGCTAAAGAGGGACATTACAACATGATAAAAAGGATCAACTCACCAAGAAGACGTAATAATCCCACACCTAACAACGGAGCCTTAAAATATAGAAAACAAAAATTGCTAGATTTGAAAAAAGAAATAGACAAATCTACAATTATACTTGGACACTTCAACACTCTCCTCTGAGCAATGGGTAGAAAAGGCAGACAGAAGAGAGTAATGTGATACAGAAGAAATGTGATAAAAAGAACATTACCAAACACTTTGATCTAATTGGCCTCCACAGAATACTCCATTCAACAAAAGCAGAAACACACGGAACAGTCACCAAGAAAGACCATATTCTGGGCCATAAAATAAACCACAGCATATTTAAAAGAAATGTAATCGTACAAAGTATGTTCTCTGATCACAGTAGAATTAGACAAAAAAATCAACAACAGAAAGAAATCTGGAAAAAAATCTCCCAACATACAGAAATTAAGCAATATACATCAAAATAATTTACAGGCCAAAAAGGAAGTCATAGGGAAATTAGAAAATATTTGAACTGAACAAAAGTTAAAGACATATCAGAATTAATGGGATGCAGATAAAGCAGTGCTAAGAGAAAAGATTTTATTATTAAATGTTTGCACTAGAAAAGAAGAAATGTCTCAAATCAATAAAGCTTCCATTCTACAACTCAAGGAGAAGAAGAGTATATTAAACCTGAAGTAAGTAGAAGGAAATAATAACAAGGAGCAGGTATCAGATTAAAGAATGAAAAACATCAAGAGAAAATAAATAGCATTAGAACTGGCTCTTAGAGAATTTTCATGACATGGATACATCTCTAGCAGGACTGAAGAAAAAAGAGAAAACACAAATTATTGATACCGGAAGAAAAGAGGGAACATCCCTACAGATCCCCTATAATATGGATTAAAAGAATAATGAGAGAATATTATGAACAACCATGTGCCAATACATTTCTATTAAATGGACAAACTTCTTCAATAATACAAACTTCCAAAATTTACTCAGGAAGAAACAGATAACCTGAATAGTGCATTATCTATTTTTTAAATGTTATTCTAGAGTTAACATACAGTTGATTTATTGTTAATCTTGTCACAAAGGTAGTGTGACAAGACTTCTTCTCCAGTCCCAGAAGTCTTCACGGCATCTTCAGGTACGCGACTAAGGAAGGGAGAGTACCAATTCCACAAACTCTTTCAGGAAAGTAAAGAGAACACTTCCCAGCTCATTTTCTGCAGCCAACATTACTAAAATCTGGCAAAGATATTAAATGGAAAGAATACTAAAGATCAAAATCTCTCATGAACATTGACACAAAAATTCTCAGCAAAGTATTAGGAAACTGAATCCAGCAAGATATAAAAAGGATAATATAATCATAATCACGTTGGGTTGGTATTGCTGGAATGCAAGGTTCAATCAACATTTGAAAATCAATTAATGTATTGAAAGTGGGGGATGGAGAAACATCTAGCATGCAAATTGATGGCAAAAGAAAGTCAGAGTAACAATACTTTTATCAGATAAAACAGACTTTAAAACAAAGGCTGTAGGGGCACCTGGGTGGCTTAGTTGGTTAAGCATCTGACTTCCTCTCAGGTCCTGATCTCGCAGCTCCTGAGTTTGAGCCCTGTGTCAGGCTCTGTGCTGACAGCTCTGACCCTGGAGCCTTCTTTGGATTCTGTGTCTCGTCTCTCCCCTGTCCTCTCTCTCTTTCAAAAATAAAAACACTTTGAAAAATAAAACAAAGACTGTAGCAAAAGACAAAGGAGGACACTATATCATCATAAAGGGGACAATCCAACAAGATCTAACAATTGCAAATATTTATGCACCCAACACTAAAGCACCCAAATATATAAAACAGTTAATAACATAAAAGAATAAATAACAATACAATAATAGTAGGGGACTTTGACACCCTACTGACACCAATGGATGGATCATCTAAACAGAATCAACAAGGAAATAATGACTTTGAATGACACACTGGACCAGATGGACTTAACAGATATATTCAGAACATTCCACCCTAAAACAGAAGAATACTCATCTGGGTGCACATGGAACATTCTCCAGAATGGATCACATCTTAGCCCACAAAACAAACCTCAACAACAGAAGACTGAAATCATAGCATGCATATTTTCTGCCCATAGTGTTATGAAACTAGAAGCCAACCCCAAGAAAAAAATTTAGAAAGACCACAAATACATAGAGGTTAAAGAACATCCACCTAAAGGATGAATGGGTTAACTAGGATATCAGAGAAGAGATTAAAAAGTACATGGAAACAAATGAAAACAAAAACACAATGGCTCAAAACCTTTGGGATGCAGCAAAAGCAGTCCTCTAAGAAGAAAGTTTATAGCAATACAGGCCTACCTCAAGAAGCAGGAAAAGTCTCAAACAAACAACCTAAACTTACTAGAAAAAGAATAAAAAACAAAACCTAAAATCAGCAGAAGGAAAAAACTAATAAACATTGGAACAAAAGTAAATGATATAGAAACTTAAAACAATAAGAGAACAGACCAATGAAACCAGGAGCTGTTTTTTTGAAAAACAATCAATAAAATTGATTAACCTCCAGCCAGAATTATCAAAACAAAAAAAGAGAAAAGATTCAAACAAATAAAATCACAAATGAAGAGGAGAAAGAATAGCCAACACCTCAAAAATACAAACAATCCTAAGAGAAGGTTATGAAAAACTATATGCTAACAAAGTGGAACAACACAGAAGAAATGGAAAAATTCCTAGAAATGTACAAACTCTTGAAACCAAAATAGGAGGAAATAGAACATTTGAAAAGACCAATAACCAACAAAGAAATTGACTCAGTAATTAAAAAAAAAAAAAAAAACTCCTAACAAACAAAATTCCAGGACCAGATGGTTTCACAGGAAAATTCTACCAAACATTTAAAGAGTTAATGTCTATTCTTCTCATACTATTCCAAAACATAGAAAAGTAAGGAAAACTTCCAAGTTAATTCTATAAGGCCAGTATTACCTTAATGCCAAAACCAGATAAAACATCCACTAAAAAAGAGAACCAGAGGGACGTCAGTTGCATCTGACTCCTGATTTCGACTCATGTCATGATCCCAGGGTCATGGAACCTGCTCAAGATTCATATTCTCTCTCTCTCTCTCTCTCTTTCTCTCTCCCCCCCCTCCTTCCCTCCCTCCCTCCCTCTCTCTGCCCCTCCCCCCACCGGCACTCTCTTTCTCAAAATAAATATTAAAAAAGATTTTTTGCTCACTTGTGTGTAAGAACTTTAGAGAAACCTAGATAATAAAATGGCACTAAAAAAAGATGGTTTGGACCAGCAAATCGTACTTCGGATTTCTAAATTTAGCGGTGCTGAAGTTTTGGTTACCGGACCACATCCCAAGTGACGGCTGTGCCGAGGTCAGCAGTGTCCCTGTCTGGGTTCGGGGAACACCCTCGGGCGCTGTACCTGGATGCCCTTCTCCCACTGGCCCGTGTACTCTTCATTCGCCGTCAGCCACCTCATCCTGCCTTCCCCGTGGCGCATGTTGTTTTCCCACTGCCCTTCATATATGTTTCCAGACTTGTAACTGGGACCAAAAAAATTAAAAACAATCAGTTACTTTATATACAACATTATCTTTAAGAAGACTTTCTTTTGCATTTTTTTAGATGTTTGTTTATTTTTGAGAGACAGATTGTGAGCAGGGGAGTTTATTTCTCTCTCTCAGATATAAATAAAATGTTTTTTAATTTTAAGAAATAAATAAATATTCCACCCTGCTTAGATAGAAAATGTGTTCTCCGAAGTTTCTGCACCTTCTCTTTTTTTCCCAAAGTTTATTTTTTTATTTTGAGAGAGAGAGAGAGGGAGAGAGAGAGAGAAAGAGAGAGAGAGAACAAATAGGGAGGGGCAGGGAGAGAGGGACAGAGAATGAGCAGGGAGGGGCAGAGAGGGAGAGGGAGAGAGAATCCCAAGCAAGCTCCACACTGTCAGTGCAGAGCCCAACTTGGGACTTTAACTCATGAACCGCAAGATCATGACCTGAGCCAAAATCAAGAGTCGGATGCTGCTAAGCACAATTAGTCATTCAGAGAAAGACAAATGCCATAGGACTTCACTCATATGAGGACTTCAAGAAACAGAACAGATGAACATAAGGGAAGTGAAGCAAAAATAATATAAAAACAGGGAGGGGGACAAAAACCTAAGAGACTCTTAAATACAGAGAACACACAGAGGGTTGCTGGAGAGGCTGTGGGAGGGGGGATGGGCTAAGTGGGTAAGGTGCATTAAGGCATCTACTCCTGAAATCATTGTTGCACCATATGCTAACTAACTTGGATGTAAATTTAAAAAATAAATTAAATAAAAAATTTAAAAAAAGAGTCAGATGCTTAATCGACCGAGCCACCCAGGTGCCCCTCTGTACCTCATCTTTAAGCGACCTAAGTGAAAATTATTTGCACCCACGCCCACTTCCCCTCACACACACCCCCTACCCCGAGCAGCCGCGGTGACACCTACCATCTGATTCCCCAGCCGCTTTTGATGTTGTACACCCAGTCCCCCTCGTACCAAGAGGTACCCTCTTGATTGTAATAAACAGAGCCCTAAAACAAATAATATCATTTTAACAAAGCCAGCCTCATACAGCAAATGTTTATTAAAGGTAAAGATAAAAAGTATACATAAATTAAAGGAGTCTGAACTATGCGGAAGTCAATGTCCTAAGTAGGCAAGACATTTAATCCGTGGTAGGTTTCTGTCTTGTGATGGAGAAAATGGTGAAGTATCCGCCAAGTATGAATGAGATGTCACCAACCGATGGCCCCTTGATAATGAGGTGTCACATTAGGGCATGGAATGACTATGTCCATTATGGTCAGTCTAATCACTATATTCGGTAACCGTGAGTCAAGTTAGTATCTGAACAGTCTGTTGTGCTGTTGCCTAAACTGAGTGGTAGCACCTTCTGTGTAACTGAAGGCCAGTCCCTATTATGCACCCAAACCTTTTTCGTTTCACCCATTTATCACCTTATTTATTCAGCTCCTAGTGTAAGTGAACATGGCATAACCTTGCCTCCTGGTTTAAGTGAACATGGCATAACTTTTCTTCGGTGACTCCTCTGAGGAATGGCATGAGCCACCATACACTGTGGACCTGCACTGAATGACCTCAGGTTGCTTCTTTATTCAGTGGTTTATCTCTGTGTGTGTGTGTGTGTGTGATTTTTCCATCTTCTTCCCCACTATCAAAGCTGGCTTGTTCCTTCGTGCACCCATCCAGGGGCCATTGCCTAGAAGCCACCACCAACCCCAGTCTGAATCCACTATGAGCTGAAAGAGGGAAGGGAAAGGAAGACAATGGACAGATTGTCTAAATCTGAATAGAGTGATGATTATAATGGGAGACTGTTTCTTTTCTTATAACATTTTCCAAAAAACACTGCTGCGGTATTTTATCATCCGATACGAAAGTGAAGCGATGGTGACAGAAACAGCAACCTTGCTTCAAAGTGTCACCTGTGTTACTGGTGAGAACATAAACAGGGCCAGCTGCTGTGGAAAACATCTGGGAGGTTCCTCAAAATGTTAAACATCGAGTTACCATATTCCACCCCTAGGCTTGTACGCCAGAGAACTGTAGACAAGTACCCAAATAAATCCTTACACCCATGTTCATAGCAGTGCTGTTCACAGAGGCCAAAAGATGGAAAGAACCCAAATGCCTGTTAATGGACAAACAGATAAACAACATGCGGTCCATCCACATAGTGGAAATATTAGTCAGCCACAAAAAAGAATTAAGTACCTACAACATGGGTGGATCTCAAAAACATGTTGCTGAATGAAAGAAGCCCAAAAGGCCACGTGATATAGGGTTCCGTTCATTTCAAACATCCAGAGAAGGTAAACCCATAGAGACAGAAAGCAGGTCGGTGGTCCCCAGGGGGTTCTGGGTGGGAAATAACTGCCCAGTGGGTACAGGGCTTTATTTTGGAGGGCTGATGAAAATGTTCTGGGACCAGACAGAGGTGGTAGTGTTGCAACACTGTGAATGCGCTAAATGCCACTGAATTGCAGACTCTAACATGGTGGGTTTTGGGTGATGTGGATTTCACGTCAATAAACAAGAGGTGAACATACTTGTGTGAGAGCACCCCACCCCCCACCTCCCACACCTCTGTGTCTGTTCGTCCTATCTACGGACAGCAGTATCGTGGCTGCCCCGCTCACCTTCCCGTGTCTCTTGCCGTGACACCAGTGGCCAATGTAGGACACGGGGTGCGTGCCACATTTGAACATACCACATCCCTGCCTCACGCCGTGGATCACTTCTCCTTCATAGGTGCTGCCATCCGGCCACGTGTACATGCCATGGTTCATGGGGATGTTCTTCACAAACTCCCCCTAGGGCAAAATGGCCCCAAGAGTGAGAGAAGGAAGGCAGTGGAGAGACCCCTCATCCTGTGGGTGGCTTGAGATGCCTCCTTGACTACTGGATACTATTCCTGTCTCTCCTCCACGGAAACAGTGGCGTACCCAGCCCCCTCCCCCAGCTTCCACCCTCCTCCTTCCTTCCCTACATGTCCCAATCTGTCTCACCTCCCCTCTCCTGGGCAGAAGTGCCGGCGGCATAAACCAGCTGGAGGCTGTGTGTAGACAAGGCTCCAGGAAGCAAACAGGTGACAGGTGACATGGAACAGTGGCAGGCGATCCCGGCCTCAGGAACTTTAGCCTTGGAACCCACCTCGAAGGAGGCTTAATGCCCTGGGTTCTAGTGTTCTCTCCAGGGGACTCTGGTGATCAGCCCGGCTTGCTGATCAACTGATGGCAACCCTTCTTTCTGCCCGTGGTTCATCAAAATATTCCACAGACACAACCAACCATCTGCCCTGAGGGTGCCTTCCAGAGAATCCGCTTTGCTCGGGGCCAGGATGCTGGCTGAGTGGCAGGACACAGGTCCATGGCTGCAGCCCTGAGCCATCGGATTCCCTCAGGAAGGAGAACTGGCCAGAGGCAGCCAGCCAATGGAGAGAAGAGGACAGGGCAGGGTGGCTGCCTGATCCCACGAGGCAGCTGGCCTTCCTGAAGACACTTCTGTGACAGCCCAAATCCTGCCCGTAAACCCTCCTGCCTAGGCTGGTGTGGAAGGGTCTGTGCCTATGAGCACTCCCACCTGTGAGCTTCCAGAGATGATAAACCGAGGGCCACAGGCTAGAAGCCACGGTAATGTGGGGGAAGAGTGTCCCCGGAAGGACTGGCCCCAAACCACCAGATCCTCAGGCCACCCTGCACCTCTGCGGCTTGTCTCCCACTGTCCAGCCCCCATGAGCGCCCACCTGGCCGGCCCTTGTCTCTGCTTCCCTCACCTGGCTGTGATTTGAATATGAGCCTTATGTGCGTAGGTTTTAAATATCTTCGTCGCCACTTATAAACACCGTCACTAGCAACCCTGCAATTGTGATTTTTAGAATAGCTTTCTAGCAACTGAGTTAAAAATACATATTTCCCTTTAAACCAGCAAGATAGATGAAGTGAAACCCACATAACGGAATAAAAGCAGCCAGTAAAAATAGGTGGATCTGGATGAATGGCTATGGTGTGATCTCCAAAAAATAAAGGGACAGAAGAAAGGGTATAATAAACTGTATTTGTGTTTGTAAAGAGTAAGAGAGGCCAAATAAATGCCGGGGTGCAGTACACGCACAGAAGACATCTAGATGCTCAGCATCCCTCCTCATCAGGAAAATACAAATCAAAACCACACTGAGATACCACCTCACGCCAGTCAGAGTGGCTAAAATGAGCAAAGCAGAGAACTCTAGATGCTGGCGAGGATGTGGAGACACGGGCACCCTCCTACACTGTTGGTGGGAATGTAAACTGGTACAGCCCCTCTGGAAAACAGTGTGGAGGTTCCTCAGGAAACTAACAATAGAACTCCCCTATGACCCAGCAATAGCACTGCTAGGAATTTACCCAAGGGATACAGAAATGCTGAGGCATAGGAGCA
>NW_024080652.1:4902009-5125778 GCF_003009895.1 Hyaena hyaena | reverse complement strand
AACTGAGGAACAAGGGGGAGAAGAAGGGGGGAAATGGTGGGGGAAAGGGAGAGAGGCAAACCATGAGAGACTCTTGAATGCTGAGAACAAACTGAGGACTGATGGGTGTGGGGGGGAGGGGGGGATGGGCATGGAGGAGGGCACTTGTGGGGATGAGCACTGGGTGTTATGTGGAAAATAATTTGACAAACTATTTGTAATAAAATAAATAAAATTAAATTAAAAAAAGAAGACATCTAGAGGGTACAGAGGAAAGCATTAACAATTACCAGTGGGTCCTGTGCAGCTAACACGTTACTTTTCACCTGTATTCTTTGGTTCTGTGGACTTTTTTTTTTTTTAGTTTATCTATTTATTTTGAGAGAGAGAGAGAGAGTTAGAGAGGGGCAGAGAGGGAGAGACAATCCCAAGCAGGCTCTGAGCCGTCAGTGAAGAGCCCAACTCAGGGCTCAATCTCATGAACGGTGAGATCATGACCTGAGCTGAAATCAAGAGTTGGACGCTTAACCTCCTGAGCCACCCAGGCGCCCCAGTTCTATGGACTTTTTTAAACCCATGAGCTAAATTACTCTTATGAAAGTAGTATGTTTAATTGTGGGAAGCTGACCATTACATTGTATTAATTACAGTGTAAAACTATAACATCTGGAATGCTTTACCTCGTATTTCAGTCCATCGGCCCAAACATAAGTCCCTTGTCCATGCATGAGTCCTTCTGAAAACATCCCCTTTAAAACAGAACAACAGCAAACCCTTAGGACCATTCATTGATTTTATACCCCAGTTGCCACTGTGGTTTTAGTTCTCAGAACAGAGACTTATCCCACTTTTTTTTTTTTTTTCTTTTTTGAGAGGGTGGGGAAGGGGCAGAGAGAGAAGATAGAATCTGAAGCAGGCTCCAGGCTCTGAGCTGTCAACACAGAGCCTGATGCGAGGCTTGAACTTACAAACTATGAGATCACGACCTGTGCCGAAGTCAGATGCTTAACCGACTGAGCCACCCAGGCGTCCCCATCCCACTTTCATCTGCATGAATTCCCTGTCCAAATTCCCCAAAACGTACACCAAGCAGTCCTGTGCAATGCTTAAACGTGAGTTGTAAGTTCGGCTGTGTCTTCCTCTCCTGATTCAGCTGTGTAAAAGTTCCATAGCTCAAAAGAATTCATGTACTTTTGGTTTTGCACTTAAAAGTTTAAAGATTTTTAAAAATTATTTAAGCTAGAGGGGCGCCTGGGTGGCTTAGTTGGTTAAGCGTCCGACTTTCGCTCAGGTCATGATCTCGTGGTTCGTGGGTTCGAGCCCCGCGTCGGGCTCTGTGCTGACTGCCAGCTCAGAGCCTGGAGCCTATTTCAGAGTCTGTATCTCCCTCTCTCTCTGACCCTCCCCTGCTCACGCTGTCTCTCTCTCTCTCCTAGAAATAAATAAAAATATTTTTAAAAAATTATTTAAGCTAGATAGAGCTGGTTAAAACCATTATCTGGATGTTAGAAACTACCCCATTTGTAAATGTCATGCTGGTCTGTTTTCTGCTTACTGGGAATTATTGGTAGGGGTGTGCCTGGGCACCCGGACATATTCCTCTATGTGGACAATACACAATTGTCCGTATGGGCCATTTATATGTAGTGTCTGCTGTTAACATATAGGAGCAAGTCACTGAAAACTTAGCATGCCTGAATGTCTAAATGCAATCAGAGAAAACAAGGGTGAAAAGGACTTCCAGTTTGGGCCTCTGGGGTGGCTCAGTCTGACTCTTGATCTCAGCTCAGATCATGATCTCATGGATTGTGGGATCGAGCCTTATGTCCGGCTCTATGCTGATAGCATGGAACCTGCCTGGGATTCTCTCTCTCTGCCCCTCCCCAGCTCGTGCACACTCTTTTTCTCTCTGTGTCTCTCAAAATAAGTAAATAAACAAACTTAGGGGGAAAAAAAGAGTACTTCTAGTTGTTCCTTAGAATCACCTTGTGAGAGTCAGTGGAGAAAGGGGAGAACAGGTAATTCAGTGGTCCTCAGGCTCTTCCATGCTTCAGATCCACCTGGGGATTGTGAAAACCCAGATCTGCCAGGCCCACCCCAGAGACTCTCATTCATCAGTAGGTCTGGGCTGGAGCCCAAGGATAAGCATTTTGAAATAATTTCCAGGTAATGCTGCTGGTCCCCAGCACCGCGCGTGGATAACCACGGCCCTAACTCACGGGTGAGTTAGGAGCATGGATCCATCCAGCTTAGCCTGGGCTTACAACAGACAGGCTGCCATCGAGGGAAACCTTGGGGCAGCCAGGGGCTTTCCAACCCCGGGCTGGCTGTCGTTTGTATTATGGAATCAATTACAGTCACAACAACGTTGTGTTAACTGACTGAGCCACCCAGGAGATGATTATTTTTAATCAAAATAAGTGGAGTCTGAGGAAACTATGGAAAGCTTACACAGCAAGCAGCAGGCATTGGGTGGGGAGGAGAACCCAGAAATGGAGGGGTATTTGCCCCACATCAATGGTTAGGGCAAGGCCACGGGCCAGGCTTGAGCTACTGGGTCACTGTGGATGCAAGGACCGAGACAAGGCCCCCTGTAGTAGTAGGAACTGATACTGTGTCCTCAGCAGCCCAGGAGGGGTTGATCCTGTGTAATCCTGTTTCGCTGGTTGATTTTTTATTTTATTAAAAATTTTTTTTAATGTTTATTTATTTTTGAGGGGCACATAAAAAGAGAGACACAAAACCTGAAGCAGGCTCCAGGCTCTGGGCTGTCAGCACAGAGCCCGATGCAGGGCTCGAACCCAAGAACAGTGAGATCATGACCCGAGCCAAAGCTGTACGCCCAACTGACTGAGCCACCCAGGCAGCCCTATTTTTTAATTTGAGAGTGAGCAGGAAAGGCAAGTCTGGGAGAGAGGCCAGGAAGGGAGGAGTGGGAGGGAGGGACTGAGAGAGGGAGAGGAGACAGGAGAGAGAGAGAGAGAGAGAGAGAGAGAGAGAGAATCTCAAGCAGGCTCCACGCTCAGCCCTATTCACACAGCAGCGCTGCACTTAGTGCCATGATTGGTGAAAGGAGACTCTGACCACCATGAATGCCAGCAGCTTATTCCACACAAGATGGGACAGCCACGTCTGTGACTATTATCCAGGCACACTAATGGCGTTTTTAAGAGATGACATGACGTGAGAATAAGAACATGTTGTATGTTTAGCAGGAAAAAAAATCAGGGGACTGAGACCCATGCTCTACGACCCCAACCACAAAGACTTGTTCTTATTAAAAGCACACGTTTCTTGACAATAAACTATTTGTAAAAAAAATAAAAAAATAAAAAAATAAAAAAAAATAAAAGCACACGTTTCTTTGATAATCTGAATGATCCACTGCGCCATTGCTAATGACGGCCAAATACTGCCACAAAAGTGATCTAATAATTATGTGGTCATGAATAGTAAATCAGGAAGCTATGCAATATTTTAAACATTGTGGAGGAAGAAATGGGGGTGGATGGTGTTTAACTGGAGACAGAGTCTCAGTTTGGGAGGGTGAAAGTTTCCGGAGGAGGAGGGTGGGGAAGATTATGTGCTTAATGTCCCTGAACTGCATGCTTAAAAGTGGTTAAAATGGTACATTTTATGTATATTTTACCACAAAATATTTAAGTTATGAAAAGCCTGCAGCAATACAGCAAAGGATTCATAAGTGAAAAAGTTTCAAGATGTTATCTGCAAAATCAATAGGCCCATGTAAATGCTGACGTATCCATTCAAGGAATAAAAGGGACATAGAGTGTCCAAAACGTTTAAGGCAAATGGATGACAACACTGGGATTTTACTCTTCGCTTTTTGCTCCAGTCACCTTCAGGTTGTTTGCACAATAAATGAAAATCAGGAAAAGAAGGGCACCTTTTTGCACAATAAGTGAAAATCAGGAAAAGTTGCGGCAGTCGGTTAAGCATAAGCATCCGACTTCGGCTCAGGTCATGATCTCGTGGTTTGTGAGTTTGCACCCTGCATCAGGCTCTGTGCTGACATCTCTGTGTTGACCTGCTTCGGACTCTATGTCTCCTTCTCTCTCTCTGCCCCTCCCCTGCTCATGGTCTGTCTCTCTCTCTCAAAAATAAACATTTTTTTTTTAAAGTCAGGAAAAGAAAACAATCTAAAATGATGACTCCTGTGGTATGAAGCCATGGTTTTACCTTAAAATAGGTAATTGGAGGGGAGGGGTCCCTGGGTGGCCCAGTCGGTTAAGGATCAGACTTCGGCTCAGGTCATGATCTCACAGTTTGTGGGTTCGAGCCCCGCGTTGGGCTCTGTGCTGACAGCCCCCTCAGAGCCTGGAGACTCTTCAGATTCTGTGTCTCCCTCTCTCTCTGACCCGCCCCTGCTCATGCTGTCTCTCTCTCAGAAATAAATAAAAAACACTAAAAATTTTTAAAAAATATGTAATTGGGGTTCAAAGTCAAATCAGCGTTAAGTACTTCTAATTTCTTTTGAAGACTCGATGGACTCTTCCGGAAATATAAATCTCAGACTCTCCCCGAACATTCTCGCCTTCCTCCCTGCCCATTCCCAAAATGTGTAACTCACGTGGTAGGTACAGCCTCCTTGAAAGACTGCAAAGCCTTCTCCCTCATACAGTCCACGGACTTTTTCCCCTTCATAGCTGCAAAGAAATAAAGCTTAAGGTACTGAATGGCTGAGCAACCCTAAGCGACGGTGGGTTAAAATCATAATTAACATCAATGAAGAAGTACAGCAATATTTCATGTTCGTTCACTCAACAAACTTTCTCCATGAACAAGACTGTAAAGTTCCTGCCCTCGAGTGATCTTAGTCCATTGAGGAGAGACAGGCAGCAAAGAGGAAACAAACAAACAAGATGACTCCAGATCATGTTCAATTTTTGTGAAAGGTGTGATTGGGGAATGCAGGTGAGAATAAGTAGGGGGCTGCTGGGTACAGGCGGTCAGGGCAGTGGCCTCTCAGAGGACACGGGAGTTGTACTGAGACATGCAGGTCATGAACAAATAGCCCTAAGAAGAACTCTGGGAAAAGGATGATGGGCAGAGGGAACCACAAGTGCAAAGGTCCTGTGGCAGGAAGGAGCCGATAGCTTGAGTTCAGCCAACAGAAAGAAGGGCACCCCAGCTGGAGCACAGGCGGGAGAGAGGAGGGAGAGAGGAAGAAGAGAGGAAGAGGAGAGGAGACAGGAGAGGACTCTAAGAGGGGAGTTGGCCAACATCAGATTTATGGCATAAAAAGAGCTCCTGGATGGCCACTGTGTGGAGAAGAGATTGTGGGGAGAGCCAACAGCCAGGTGGAAATAGTGAAAAGGGGCAGAGATGGACGGTGACAGTTATTCTGGGCAGTTTCAGTCTGGGAGGAGGAAACAGTTCTGGAAATTGATAGTGGTGATGGTGGCACAACAGGAAGAATGTACTTAGTGCCCCTAAATCGTACACTTAAAATAGTTAAAACAGGAAGTTCTATGTTACGTGTATTTTATGATAATTTTTAAAAATATTTTTTGTTTATTTTTATTTATTTTGAGAGAGAGAGAGAGAATGGGAGCAGGGGAGAGGGAGAAAGAGAGAGGGAGAGAGAATCCAAAGCAGCCTCCATGCTCAGCGTGGAGAGCTCAATTCCACAACCCTGGGATTGTGACCTGAGCCAAAATCAAGTATCAGACACTTCACCGACTGAGCCATCCAGGGGCCCCTCGGTTGCCCTTCTACACACTAATACAGAAATATACTAGAATACCCTAATTGATACACTAATAAAATACTAGCAGAAAGGGAAATTGAGAAAACAATTCCATTTACAATTGCACCAAAAACAATAAAAATACCTAGGAACAAATTTAACCAAGGTGCTGAAAGACCTGTGCTCTGAAAACTATAGAACACAGATGAAAGAAATGGAAGTCAACATAAACAATTGGAAAGATGTTCCATGCTCGTGGATTAAGAATTAATATCATTAAAATGTCCATACTGGGGCGCCTGGGTGGCTCAGTCAGTTGAGCGTCCGACTTTGGCCAAGGTCATGATCTCATAGTTCGTGGGTTCGAGCCCCGTGTCGGGCTCTGTGCTGACAGCTCAGAGCCTGGAGCTGCTTCAGATTCTGTGTCTCCCTCTCTCTCTGACCCTCCGCTGCTCATGCTGTCTCTCTCTCTCTCTCAAAAATAAATAAAATATTAAAAAATAAAATAAAATAAAATAAAATGCCCATACTACCCAAAGCAATCCTCAGATTCAGTGTAATCACTATTGGAATGCCAACAACATGTTTCACAGGATGAGAACAAATGATACTAAGATTTGTGTGGAACCACAAAAGCCTCTGAATAGCCAAAGCTATCCTGAAAAAGAGAAATAAAGCTGGAGGTATCACAACCCAGATTTCAAGATCTACTATAAAGCTGTGGTAAACAAAAGAGAATGGTACTGGCACAAGAACAGATGTACAGATCAATGGAACGGGACAGACAGCCCAGTAAAGCCACACTTACATGGTCAGTTACTCTACCACAAAGGAGGCAAGAATATACAAAGGAGAAAAGAGAGTCCAAAGGATATATCCAATAAGGGGTTAATGTATAAAATATATAAAGAACTTATATAACTCAACACCAAAGATACAAATGATCCAATTAAAAAGTGGGCAGAGGACCAAAATACACATTTTCCCAAAGAAGATAGACCAAGGGCCAACAGACACATGATAAGATGCTCAACATCACTCACCATAAGGGAAATGCAAATCAAAACCATAATGAGATTTGACCTTACACCTGCCAGAATGGCTAGACTCAAAAAGGCAAGAAGTAAGTGCTGGCGAGGATGTGGAGGAAAGGGAACCCTCATGCACTGTTGGTGGGAATGTAAATTGGTACAGCTTCTCTGGAAAACCATATGAAGGTATCTCAAAAAATTAAAAATAGAAAAATCATAGGATCCAGTAATCCCATCACCAGATATTTGCCCAAAGAAAACGAAAACATTAATTCAAAAAGATAAATGCACCCCTGTTTGTCGCATTATTTACAATAGCCAAGATCTGGAAGCAACCCAAGTGTCCATCCATAGATGAACAGAGAAAGAAGATGTGGTATGTATACTTGATGGGATATTACTCAGCTATAAAAGGGTATAATATCTTGCCTTTTGCAACACTATGGATGGACCTAGAGAGAATCATACATTAAATAAGTCAGAGAAAGACAAATATACAATTTCACTTAGATGTGGAATCTGAAAAACAAACAAAAAGCAAAACAGACCCATAAATACAGAGAGCTGATGGCTGCCAGAGCAGAAGGGGGTGGGGGGATGGGCCAAATGATGAAGGGGAGACAGAGAGGCAGGCTTCCAGTTATGGAGTAAGTCCCGGGGAATAAAGGGTACAGCATAGGGAATGGAGTCAATGGTATTGCAGTCGTGTTGTGTGACAAGAGATGGCAGCTATACTTGTGGTGGCCAGAGGTAACATAGAAGCTTGCTGAATCACTATGTTGTACACCTGAAACTAACATGACATTAGGTGTAACCATACATTGATTAAGAAATGAAAAGATGGGGCGCCTGGGTGGCTCAGTTGATTGAGCGACCGACTTCGGCTCAGGTCATGATCTCACGGTTCTTGAGTTCGAGCCCCACGTCGGGCTCTCTGCTGTTAGCCTGTCAGCGCAGAGCCCGCTTTGGATCTTCTGTTCCCCTCTCTCTGCCCCTCCCCCGCTTGCGCTCTCCTCAAAATCAATAAATATTTAGAAAAAAATAAAAAGAAATGAAAAGAAAAATGGCCACAGGTATCATTTAAACCATAGATCTTGACTGAGCATGCCCTCTGTCTAAGGTCTGGTGTTTGATACTCTGGCTGTGTCTGTGGTAGGACAGAATTTTCCACTTGGTAGAGAAGTTGAGACTTGGAAACAAATCATGGTAATTCATACATATTACATAAGTATGTAATAGAAAGTAGTGCATACTATGTACATAGTAATGTATGATAGAAAGTGATAAGCATGATAAAAGAAGTTTTGAGAAAAATTACTTCCTACTGGGAAGAATTGATGGAAAAGATTTGGACCAGAAGCGTAGGTTGGGATTTGGTCATTCAGAAACCAGGTAAACACTCCAGCAAAGAAACCCATTTTTGCAAGCAAAGATTTAAAAATGGGATTGTGGGGGAACATCTAACTGGGCTCTTGAGTTTAAGAGCAGAGAGGCAGGCTGGGGTCTGAGCATCGGGCTAAGGGGTTTTATTCTGTAGACAATGGAAAGAAATCAAAAGTTTTCAAGAGTGTGGTACCTAAAGATACTCATGTCCAAGCAGCCACACCTTGTGGAATCCTCTCTCACACTGAAGAGGGCTGACCTGTGAGACCACTAGGGTACTGCAGAAATGATGGAGGGTATAGGCGCCTGGGTAGCTCAGTCGGTTAAACTTCAGCTCAGGTCCTGATCTTGAGGTTTGGGAGTTCGAGCCCCACATCAGGCTCTATGCTGATGGCTCAGAGCCTGGAGCCTACTTCTGATTCTGTGTCTCCTTCTCTCTCTGCCCTTGCATGGCTTGCACTCTGTCTCTCTTTCTCTCTCTCAAAAATAAACATTAAAACAATTTTTAAAAAAATAAAGAAATAAATGACAGAGGGTGGTGACTGAGAGCAGGTCACAAAAGCCACATGGCTTCCGCCTTTGCTCTCTCTTGGATTCTCTCTGGGGAAGCCAGCTGCTAGGTGGTGAGGACACCAAGGGACACACTGCTGTGTGATGAAGAACCGAGGCCTCCTGCCAACCGCCATGCCAGGGAGCCCCTTAGAAAGCAACTGTGCAACCGGCCAAGCCTTCAGAGGACGGCAGTCTAGACTCACATCTTGGCTGAACCTCCAGAGATCCTAACCCAGTGCCATCCTGCTGAGCTGCTCCCAATTTCGTGACCCCCATAAACTATGTGAGGTAATATTTGTTTTAATTACCACGCTCTGGGGCAAAGTGTTACACAGACAGGTTACTAATCCCAGGAATGATGTACGTAAACAATTAGGAAGGCAAATCCATACAGGAGTCCTGGGAAGAGTCTAGAAGCAGGGAAATCTTTAGGAAGTGAGTCCAATGGCCCAGGCAAGAGGGAATGAAGAGGCGAAACATAGAGGAAAGGCTAATGAGAGAAGCACGAAGGAAAAAGAAATATAAAAGGGAAGGAGGACGACAACCTGGGTAGGGAGGGAAACGGCAGTGCCCTTACAGAAATAGGGATCAACGGAGAAGCGAATGGCTGGGGGAGAAAGAGCGACATCCAGAGGAACTTTCTATGGGGTGTATTTTTCCCAGTGAAGAATGTGAGGATCAGAAAGGTTCAATGACGGGGTTGATGTCACACAGATCAGACCCCAGTCCAGATCTTATTTCAAGTTCTGCGGTCTTTGCTTTCAGACACAGGGGGCTTGAAGTCCGGTGGACGATGTCCAGTAGGGAGTTAAAAATTTGAACATGAATCTCCAGAGAGATAACAGGGCTAAAGATACAGATTTTTATAGTCACCTAAGGGAGTGACAGGCAAAGCCACAATAAGAGATTGTGGAGAGAGAGAGAACAGAGCATGAAAGCAGTAGAAACGGGGAAATGGAAGACGCAACCCATTAAATTTACCTTTCAACTATGAGCTTGGTGAGAATGGGCTCTTCGTATTGAGTGGCATCTTCATTTAGCTGGTCCTCATTTTTGGACTCTTTTTTGGGCCCCAATTCACTGAGATGTATGTCCAATGGTGGGGCAGCACCAGGGGACATTTCTTGTCTAGTGGCATTGCCATCTTGTTTGGAAAAGTCTGGATTATCAGAGGAGGGAGAGCGGGCAAACTTCTCCCCCTTTTTGTCTGCTCTTTTCTTTTCTTTCACCATCGTCTTTAGAAGTCCTAAAGTTTATATATGTAAGTGTCAAATGATCCCTTTGGTTGGGAGCTGTTTGTTTCAAAGTGTTGATCAGTTTTATCTGAAAAAGAAAAACTGTAGCTCTACATACTTTCAGGTTTCATCTGTAGTTAAAATTTTATCATTACATGGGGCGCCTGGGTGGCTTAGTCGGTTAAGCGTCCGACTTTTGCTTAGGTCATGATCTCACGGTTTGTGGGTTCGAGCCCCGCGTCAGGCTCTGTGCTGACAGCTAGCTCAGAGCCTGGAGCCTGTTTCAGAGTCTGTGACTCCCTCTCTCTCTGACCCTCCCCTGCTCACACTGTCTCTCTCTCTCTCCTAGAAATAAATAAAACATTAAAAAAAATGTATAAAAAAATAAAATAAAATAGAATTTTATCATTACAACCCAATGTCATTTTCACTCTCTTTCTAAAGCTTGAAAAATTACGACTACGAAAGTATCAGTTTATAAAAATGTAGCATTGGTTGTTCCTAAAATATTTATTGTATTTATTTTTATTTTTAAATGTTTGTTTATTTTTGAGACAGAGACAGAGCATGAGCAGGGGAGGGGTAGAGACACAGAATCTGAAGCAGGCTCCAGGCTCTGAGCTGTCAGCACAGACCCCACAAACTACAGGATCATGACCTGAGCCAAAGTCAGACACTTAACTGACTGAGCCAAGCAGTCACCCTGTTCCTAAAATTTTTTAAAACTGGTAACACTGCCTACCATTTCTTTTTAAATACTGTTCCAGAAAGAAGGGAACCCAATACATTAAAAATGGCTACTTAATCCTTAAGGTCTTTCGTGCTTCCAATTCCCATTTTGAAAGCCCATCTCTTAATGCGTCTACATGGCGGGGCACTTGGGTGGCTCAATTAGTTAAGTGTCCGACTCTTGATTTCTGCTTGGCTCATGATCTCGAGGTTTGTGGGTTCGAGCCCTACATCGGGCTCTGTGTTGATAGTGGGAGCCTGCTTGGGATTCTCCCTCTCTCTCTCTCAAAAAATAAATAAACTAGGGGCACCTGGGTGGCTCAGTCAGTTGAGTGACTTCAGCTTGGGTCATGATCTCGCGGTTTGAGAGTTCAAGCCCCACATTAGGCTAGTTGCTGTCAGCCTGTCAGCACAGAGACCGCTTCAGATCCTCTGTCCCCCTCCCCCACTTGTGCTCTCCCAAAACAAATAAATATTTAAAAATAAATATAATTGCAAGGCAAAGTAAAAAAGCTGCATTCAGGGTCCCACATTACCCCTTACCAGCTGTGTGTGTGGCAGGTTAAACTCCTTCTGCTTCAGATACCAAATAGAAATAACAGTGCCTGGTCTCATTTGTAAGAATTACATGAAATGATGCACAGAAACCCCAGTAGTGGGCTACAGCACACTATCAATGATGCTGTGATTATTATGCCACTTTGCATTATTATGTCAAGTTTTTGAACTTGAAATCGTGGGCTGCCTACTCCCTATGCCAAACCGAGTGCCCCTCATGCCAGAAAAGGAGCCATGTAACGTTTGCCCAAGGTCACAGAGCTGAAGGGCAGGTCCCCAAGGCCACGGTTTTCATGGCCTCCCAAACTGGCCCCATTGAAAGCATCCCAGGATAGGGGCGCCTGGGTGGCTTAGTCGGTTAAGCCTCCGACTTTCGCTTAGGTCATGATCTCGTGGTTCGTGGTTTCGAGCCCCGCGTCGGGCTCTGTGCTGACTGCCAGCCTGGAGCCTGTTTCAGTCTGTGACTCCCTCTCTCTCTGACCCTCCCTTGCTCACGCTGTCTCTCTCTCTCTCTCTCTCTCTCCTAGAAATAAATAAAACATTAAAATAAAATTAAAAAAAATAAAAAGAAAGCATCTCAGGATAACAAGCAACATACAAAGACAAGTCCTGGGGTGCAGGCAAGGGCTAGTCCCTCCTCACACCCTGGGGGGTGCAGGGGGCACCCCACACACCCTCTGCTTGGATGGCATCACCTGGACACCCCTGGCTTTGCTCTCACCAACACTATCTCACTTTTCTTTTCCTTCAAATCCCATTACTCTTTCCAGCCCACACCTCAGTGAAGCTCAGGGAGTCTTTGCTGTAGATAGGCTTTCTGGTCTGTGAGTGAAATCTGAACTACAAATAAGGCCAACCTCATTCCTGGAAGCGTATTTCCCAGTAACTTTTGTTTATATTCTGTTGCCCCTGGCTTAAGGCTCTTTAACTCCAGCTATTCATTCCTTCACTAGGCAACACAAAAGGGGCGCACATTCTCTGAGCTTGGGGTTCCTGGCAACTTCTGCCCACGGCACCTGCTCAGGTTCTGGGGGCGCGTCCGCCTGACGGAGGAAGAGCCGGACCTGGCCGGCAAGTCGACCAGAAGCATGCAGGACCACCGGTGGCCGCTCACCTGGCTCCGAACTCCAGGGGGACCGGAAGCAGCCAGGCAGAGGTGGAGGTGGTGAGGCGACGGCAGAGCGTCAGGACCGGGGCTGGTCTCCAGGCAACCACAGGCTCCGCCCACCCGTCCCGCCCTTAAAGGGACCGACGGACGAGAGGCCGCTGAGCAACAGGGCTCGAGGCCGGTTGGCAACTGGAGCTGGACGCACCGGACCTGGGTTTTCCCCGCTCTGCTAATTGCTGCTAATTGCCGCGTGGCCTCGCAGCGTTTATCTTCAGGTAACACAGGAATCTAGGCGGCTTCCCACTGCTGTAGACAAATTACCCCAAACTTAGTGGCTTAAAGCAACACAAATTTATCATCTTAAGATTCTAAGTTAAAAGTCCAACAGGGCTGGTTCCTTCTGGTGGCTCCAGAGGAGAATCTCTTCCATCTTTCCAGTTTCTAGAGGCAGACTTTCTACAGCCTCGATATCAGCTGGGAAAGGTTCTCCAATTTTTGAGTCACCTGCTAGATTGGGCACGTGCAGCCAATCCAGGATACTCGCCCCACTTCATGGCCCGTCCCTCAACCACATCTTCAGAGCCCCTCTGGCCACTTGGGTCACATATTCGAGGGCTCTAGGGGAAGAAGGGGGGGGTTGCCTACCGGACCCCAATTTGTAGAGTTCCTGCAGCTATTAAATGAGATCCTGAAGCAGGGCACAGTAGCATCAACACTTATGACAATAATTACTCGATTATTTCAATACATCGAAGGAATCCCAAGTTTGCAAAGGGAAGCTGAGCGGGAGGGCTGTCCACACTGGTCACTGTACGCCCACAGCCGTCTGGGTTCACTTCCTTTCATCTCTGGCAGGACGAGCTTCCATGAAAAACTATTTGACAACAGGGGCTCTGCTCTCTCAGGACCAGTAATGAGAACATCTTGTGATTCGCACCCCACAAAAAAACCACATCGCAGCATTAAAGTTACAGAAAAATCAATCTTTTATTTCCCCTTGCCTCCAAACAATGTTTGCTGGAGAACATTTAAAAATAGTGACCCCCCAGGCCCCACTTGGCCATTTTCTTCCAGCTGGGCAGGAAATCTCCCTTGGGTTATTTTTTTTTTTAATTTAATGTGCCTTAGGGTGGAAAACCCCGAACCCAAAAGGACCACACTTTTATAAGATTAAACAATTACAAATTTAATTGTACCACAGTTGCAGACAGTTGCAGACAGTTGCAGACTAAAATACCTCAGCCCGCAGCAGTAGAGGCCCAGGTGGCTTTCGAAGCATTCTTCCTATTTTGTTTGACATGCTCTTACCTGTACACACGCACACACATTCTGGTGCCAGCCAGAAAACAGTGCACGCAAGGCTCCACGTGGTCTGACAAGGTTCCCAATATCATTTCTAGTGGATCAGATCTTTTTTTTTTAAACAGGTTAATTTGGAAACAAGCGGACTTGCTAAAACCCTGCTTTTGAAAACAGCAAAACCTGTGATAAAATGTACAATTCTAGAAAGCGAGAGATGTCAGTTTTGCGAAATGACATCCAGGTTGGCAATGTGTCTCATGGTCGGCCTTCCGTGGGGACAGTTCCAGGGATGGTCCATCTCACCCATGTGGGTGATCAGTTTCTTCATCTCACTTGTGTTTAGGGCCGTTCCAATCATCACCTGAGTGGGCGACATGACAGTTTAAAGTTGTACGGGCTCTGGTTAGAAGAGCACCTCTCCAGCACCGTTTTTCTCTGGAACCAGGATGTACGCAACGACAACTCAAAAACAGCGGTCCTGGAAATATCTTGCTCCGTGGAACCCCACCCTCTGATCTCTGAGCCCTCACCTCTTTGTGAAATCCAGCCCCTCCTTTACGGCAACACACCAAACCTGCCCAGGATGCAAGCAGTCTCAGCCGCCCTCCCGCCGCCATGACCCGTCTGTCACCTTGGCAACTGCAGGGCCTCTGAACGGCCTCCCCGCTGTCCCCTTGACCCCTCCACCTGTTCTCCACTCAGCAGCCAGTGATTCCTTTCACAGGCTGTCAGATCACATGGCCCGTCCGCCCTCCCAGCTCTTGCCTCTTACCGGGGTAAAAGCCCACGTGCATCACCCCATCTGGCCCCTCATTGGCCTTGTGCCTGCATCTGCGAGAGCGCAGCCCTCCCTGCCCCTCTTCAGCACACTGGCACCCCCTTTCCTTTTTTTAATGTTTTGACTTTATTTTTGAGAGAGAGAATGAATGTGAGTGGAGGAGGGGCAGAGAGAGGGAGACACGAATCTGAAGCAGGCTCCAAGCTCTGAGCTTCAGCACAGAGCCCATGCAGGTCTTATACCCACAAACTGCGAGATCAGGACCCGAGCCGAAGTCCGACACTTGCCCGACTGAGCCACCCAGAGGCCCCGAGGAACTTGCTCGTTTCTTCTCGCTCAGGTGCACTACACGAGCACCTACCCTGGGACCTGGGCGCTGGCCATGCCCTCTGTCCGGGATCCTCCCTCCTCACTCCCCCTCCCTTCAGTCCCCTGTCCCTGCCTCTTCTTGATGAAACAGCACTCCGCTCGCATCTCCAGCCATCCGCGGAGGTGAGCAGGCTCCATAGCAAGCACAAGAAAACAGAGACACCAGGAAAGTCGATGTGAGGCGACAAGCCTGAACCTATATGTCACCTGCCTCCTTCCACATGCCACGCACAGCCCCAGAGGCAGCGTAAGAGGTGGGGCTCTGCCACTTGGGGGCAGACAGACCACAGACAAGTCAAGAGAGAAACAGGTATCACCCAGGGGGCTGCGCCTGGGTGCCTGGGGAGCCTAGGGCAGGAGGGAGCCAGGCTATGTGAAGGCAGTATTCGAGGCGGGCGCCGGTGCGGCTGCGGACCTGGCATGTGGCCTGTGTGGCAGGAGCTGAGCGAGTGGACGGGATGGAGCGGCCGGCAGGGCATGGGCCCTCGGGGTGCGACAGAGGAACACCCACATCAGTAGCTGTGTGCCACAGCACGAGGCCCCGGGGTGGGGGGTGGGGGGTAGGGAAGGGCAGCCTGTGGCTCCGCAGTCTGGGAGTCCCCTAGAGGCAGGATTCTAAAACTCCGAGCCATTGACACAGGCCAGTTTGCCCTGCCTCCCACTCACAGACCCCGGGATGGGGGCGCCACTGTTAGGTCTTCATCAAAGAGATACCTTCGGCTGGAAGTCACATCCTCCCCCCACCCCCTCCCTGGAGGAACTTCATCCAATCCCCAGGCTCTAGGTGCCCCCAAGCTTTGATCTCCACCACTGACATTTCCCCTGAGCTCAGATCCATTAACCTGTCTGCAGACACCTGCACTTAAGCCTGGTGGGGCCGCAAATACAACACGTCCACATCAGCTTTTATGCTCCCCACCCCCCAAACGCGAGCACGCTGCTGCTTTGCCGCCTGCCTTGTTCCATTCGGGCGCCCCCCACCTGCAGGTGCCACGCTGGCACCTGGACCTCAGCCCTTCAGGCGAGCTCCCCGGTCCCCACCAGGACCTCAAGACCCCGGGTGGGTCCCTGATGCTGCTCGGCTCACATCGTGGCCCCCCTCTGGTCACAGACAGCCTCTGGCTTGGCACCAATGCTCCCCCCACCCCGCATCTGTGCACTTGCTATTTCTTCTACTTAGAGAGCTCTTCCCCGAGGGCCTCCATGCCCCCTTCCAGGCATCAGCCCAGATGCCCCCTCCTCAGATGGCCTTTCCCTGACCCCCAACCTCAGCTGCTCTGCCCGGGGGGAGGGCCCAGGCCACTCTTTCTCCCCATACTGTTTTAGTTTCTTTTCTTGGCCTACTGGTATCAGAAGTTATTACTTTCACTTAGGTCTCTTCCCCACTAAACTATAAGCTCCGTGAGGGCGAGGACTCCTCTGCCTTGTCCCCTCTGTGTCCCAGGTGGCACCTGGGTGCAATCTCTGATGAATGAAGGGCAGCCGGCTGCTCCCAGGGTTCAAGGGTTCTAGATGCAACAGCTTTACTCTGACATCAGGCTGATCGCCCCACATCCGCCACCACCTCCAGGACAGCCTGAGCAGCGGCAGTGAAACATCACAGTAATCACAGGTTAGAGGTCAGAGACATCACAGACTCGTGCAGCTCGCACGTCACACTGGCAGAGAAGGGTGCAGCCGTATTACATATGATGACCCATGGCAGTCAAGGCCAGAGTCGACAGCGCTGCCTGGCCCACGGTTGGCCCAAGCAGACCCTCCAGGCCCTGGCAGACCAGTGCTGTTTACTTACAGACTTTCGACAGGCTCTGGAGGCAAACATCTGTCTGACACGGGAAGGCCGGCACATGACCCCAGGGCTGTCACTTAGCATGAAGATCAGTTCATCGATGTCCTGAGGTCCAAAGGTCCAGTTTTTACTGGTTGGCAAGGAAATCAATTTAGCCTTTTCAGTGACTGGAGCTGAAGGAATAAAATTTGGAGAAGAATCCATTATTTGAAAAGTATGTTTCATTTGATGCCTACCTAGAACGAACACTGAAAAACAGGACAGAGACAAAATGCTTTTTGGGGGAACCATTTCCGTCTCTGATCAAATACACTGATCTCAGGCACCTCGAAGACTGTTCCCAGCCCTGACGGGACACCATCCTGACATCCTAGTCACTCACCCCCTTCGTCGATAACAAAATCAAAGCCATTCTTTCTGAATATTTCCAGATTTTCTATTAGGATAGCTTCATTGACAGCTGTTAGGTTGAGAGTCTGGGGTCTGAAAAAACAGAGAAGAGATTCAAACCCAGTCTTGAAGTCAAACGTTGAAGCCATAAAGCAAAAATGAAACAAAATCACTGTGTGCTGCTTTGAATTTCAAACAGCAACATGAGTGACTTTATTTAGCTGCGTGCCTCTCATGTCACATAACTGCCTGAGAATTTCCTGCTAATTTTCTTTTTTTTTTTTTAAGTTCAAATGACCCCCAAAGCAGATGGCTTTTCCTCAGTCTGCCATCCCGCCCCAACGACCCCACATTTCTCTCAATCCAGTCCCTAAAGATAATACAGCATAAAGACGCTATGTTTCCTCCCGCAATACAGGCCACGTGGAAAGCCGGGCTGGGTCATCACGGGCATCTGAAAGCAGAGTACAGATGACCCTCCGAGCCTGCGTTATTGATCTCACCATCTGTCCAGGCAGCAACCTGTCCACCGGTCCTCCTGGGTCGCCGAGTCCTTAATCAGCTGGAACTCATCAGGGCAGGAGATAGGACAGTGTGCGCATGGACACGTGCACACAGGCCCAGTCTCCCCCTTCACGGAGTAAAAGACCAGTGGAGAAGAGCGACATTGAACATGCAAACTATAATTACCAATTACGCTGTCAATAAGGAGGCGGAGACACCCAGCGCCGTAAGAGCGCAGAGCAAGGGAGATGGACCTGGAGACAGGAGTCAGGGAGGGGGTCTCTGAGGAAGGGACCTCGGAGCTGAGAGCCGGGGTGAGCGCCCGTTACCAGGCAATGGATGGATGGGTGAGCGCAGGGATAAGCATTCTAGGCAGGGAGAAGTCTGTGCAAAGGCCCAAGGATGGACCACTGATGTTCCCAAAGCCACATACAAAAGATCCACTTCATTCTTCTTAATGACACGTAGGGAATCATCAGACCTGTCAACGTTTTGAAAAAGAGACAGCCAGTGTGGCTCAAGCATTGAGAACAAGGAGGGGAGGGCCTGGGGAGGGCCAGACAATACGGGACCTTGTAGGAAAGGAAGGATCTATGGTCTTTATCCTTGGACCATGGGCCACCTGGGATCCCAAGTGATCTGTGATTACCTGGGCTGACCTGAAATGTCACAAACAAGACCTTATTTATGCAAAAAAGACCTCTGTGAAAGAGGCAGGAATAATCCAGGATAATAAAGTAGCTTATTAAATGTCTTTCTTTACACAGGGCACCTGGGTGGCTCAGTTGGTTGAGCATCCGACTTCGGCTCAGGTCATGATCTTGCAGTTCGTGGGTTTGAGCCCCGCATCAAGCTCTGTACTGACAGCTAGCTCAGAGCCTGGAGCCTGTTTCAAATTCTGTGTCTCCCTCTCTCTCTGACCCTCCCCTGCTCATGCTGTCTCTCTCTCAGAAATAAAAAAAAAACATTGAAAAAAAAATTTTTTTAAGTAAAAAAAAAAGTCTTACTATTACCATTTACATCTGCTGAAAATAAACGAATTCAACCGTTCCATAGGAAATAGACTACTCTGTAAACTCAGTGCTTTTTCCCAGCTGAGTGACTGTTTTTTTCACGCAAGGATTTACTCCCGTTGGGACCTCAGTGTACTTCTCTATGTCACTGGACTTCCCAAATGAAAATCCGTGACCTCTTCTTATCCCTTGGCTTTAGAAAACACTTCTGGTCTACATGATACACCATCCCACCGCCTTGTAAAGCGGTCAGCGTAAAACAGGCGTTGGCAGAGGAGAGAGAAATACCAAGTTCTGCAGTGACTGATCACTGGACTCGACCTGTGCTAGCTGAGGACGGACACAAACGCAGCACCGCCCTTCTGAACAGCTAAATTCTAGGTGCTATAAACAGACGCGTTATGTACCATACGCTGGCCTTCATTGGAAGGATTTCCTGGCCCGCCAGAAGAGGTAAAGGGCTTGAGAAATAAAGAACACTGGCTGTGTGAACTTGGGAAAGTCACCTAACCTCTGTGTTCGTGCGCCTCCGTTTTATCATCCACAAAGTGCTAATGGTAACAGGTTTGGGAAGGTTAAATGAATTAACACGTGTAAGTGGTTTCATCAGAGCCTGGCACACAGGAAGCAGTCAAGAAATGGCGGCTAGGACTGCGGTGTGAAAAGTATAAAAACCTGCCATAGGGATGCTTGTGGCTAAAAGAGAGAGAGACACACACACATACACATATGCTCTCAGGTCTTAAGCTGTAGGGATGCGAGAACACCAGAGATTCTGAACACCAGAAGGAACTCACGCAATAAGCCTTTGCCCCTGGAGGGCGGTGTGCTGCTGGAGCATCTCGAAGTTGTACTTCTCATCTGTGGCGTGCTGGTCCACTATGAAGATATCTGCATCCAGTTTGGTGATTATGAATCCCAAGTTGAACTGACCGATGATCTCCATGTCTGCAAACATCGTTTTACTGCATGTGGAAAATGTTCATTATGAGACATCAATGATTTATAAAAGGTTACTTTCTGATTGTAAAACAGAGACTGTAAGAGAGGAACTATACAAAAACATAAACTAGAAAAAGTCCCTAATAATCCCACTGTCTGAAGATAACAGTAGTTGTTCACTCGTTTATCCAGCTCCCCAGAGATGGTATTAGTAACTATGGCTCATGTGGCATAGATATTCCCAGACCTTCGTCTACACGTTGTTTAAAAAAAACAGAAACAAAAATGGGGGCGCCTGGCTGGCTGGGTCAGTTAAATGTCTGACTCTTGACTTGGGCTCAGGTCATAATCTCAGGGTTTGTGAGTTCAAGCCCCACAGTGGGCTCTGTGCTGACGTTGTGGAGCCTGCTTGGGATTCTCTGTCTCCCTCTCTCTGCCCCTCCCCTGCTCGCTCTCTCTCATAATAAAAATTTTAAAAAATAGAATCATAATTCCCCATGCCATTCCAAGTGCCTCACTTCACAATGCACCTTCGGGGCTTTTCCACACCCATCCGTGTAGATCTCCTTCATTCTTTCTAATGGCCATATAGGAGCTCACTGTAAACACCTACCACAACCCGCCCGACAAATCCCCTACTGAAGGACAGTTTGGGTGCTTCCATTTTGAGGAATGTAAACACTGCAGCAAACGTTTGTGGACATAAATCCACTCTATTCTGGAGGTATTTCTGTATGATAAATCCCTAGATTTGTAACTGTGTAAAAGTACCTTTTCACCAATCCTGTGTATCAATCTTTCTAGTATCTGCCAACCTCAGCACCGGGTCCTTTGGTGAGTGGCTTCAAAATCTAATACCATTCAAGCCTATGTGCGTCAGTGCAGACAAGACAGACACCACCACTGATTGTCACATGAGAAACTGACACTGCCATTCTATCCCCCACACAACTAAACTCTGTGAAAATGGGTTTTCATGAGGATCAGCCCCGAGGTGCTCAGATGGTGAGTCGAGCTGAGACCTGAGATGGTCTTTCTTTCTGTGAGTGCCCCAGTGCAGCGAGGAAGATCCCTTCCACACCACAGCGCCCGCCTGGGCTCCCGTGGGGCTTGCTTTGGTTGGCGCTTGGCCACAGTCAACAGAGGGTGATGGTCTAACATTGACGCCTCTGTGTGCCATGGATTACTAAGCTCCCATTTCCTAGGGGCAAGGAGCTCAGCACTGAGCTCCAGTCCAAGGTCAGGCCCAAACTAATCCCCAAACCCTATCTTTGAAGGCGTGTCTCCTGGGATCATTCCCTGGTAGTAATTTCGTGTCAGAGTCCAATCAAGAAACAAAAACCACACCACCAATTTGAACAGCGGAAATTCGTAATCAGGTACTAATCAGGTACGGGCAACAAGTATAAGGTAATTAATTACTAAGCTAAGAGACACAGGGGGAGCAGAATGAGCAGTGCTGGGCCTCCTGCTGGTGGCTGCCTTGTAGGAGGAAAAGACCAGGGCAGCCAGGAGCAAGGAGAGAGGCTGCAGTGGCCCTCCACCGCCCCCTACTGACCACATCTAGAAGTGCACCAGCAGAGATGCTCACATGGTCCAGCCTGAGATGGCAAAGGAGGGATCCTACAGCGGATTCAAACCAAGACGCAATACATCCATAAGCAGCACCAACACCACGTCCCTGGTGAGGCTGTGCTCTGGTTCCCCGGGTAGAGTCCCCGGCCTGAGAATGCAGGAATTCTCTCCCTGCAGGTGTTATCTCCCACCGTAAAGTGAAAAAATAGCATCAGGCTCAACCAATGAAGAAGAAACAAAACTGTACAACTTGCTGTATTTGGTTATAACTCAAAATGGAAACCCAAAGCTGATAAACGCTACCCTGGTATTTCAATCACTGCCTCATCTTCCACTCTGGACGTGTCTCGGGAAAAAGTATTGGCAGGACAGCTAAGAACAAAGGGCCGATGCAGCAGCAGTGCACCGAAGGCCAGATGCCAATGCCAGGCCCACTGGGGATCAGCGTTTCTCACAGTGAGCATCTGGGGTACCTGACAAAAAGGCGGATTCCTGGGCTCCCCACCCACAACCCACCAACCACATCTACTGAAACAGAATCTCCAGAGCCTGGCCATGGGTTCTGCTTTCTGAACAAGCTTCCTAAGCGATTCTTTTGTGTTCCCCAAATTCAAGAACTACGATAAGAGGTGATCGATGAATATTTGCTGAATTAAAATCACTACTTTTAAGAATTATAGTTGAGGTCATTCACTGGGAAGGCTAAAAGAATCCAGAGTTGGGCGCCTGGGTGGCTCAGTCAGCTGAGCATCCAACTCTTAATTTCGTCCCAGCTCATGATCTAAGGGTCTGTGGGACAGAGCCCTGCATCAGGCTCTGTGCTGAGCCTGGAGCCTGCTTGGAATTCTCTGTCTGTCTCTCTCTCTCTCCCCCTCCCACTCTCCACTTATATGTGCGCGCGCGCTCGCTCTCTCTCTCTCTCAAAAAAAAAAGAAAAAAAGAAAAGAAAAGAGAAAGGAATCCTAAGTGAAAGCATAATTAGTTTCCACTTGGGGCACCTTACAGGTCTTTCTCCAACAACACGTGTTCCAAGATCGTGCGTGTGGGAGCGGGGAGGGGGGCTCTTCGCTGCATCCCTCAGCGTTCACAGGCCCCAGACCCCACCCAAACAGGCTCGCCTCCATTAGTCACACACAACTTAAAGGAACTATTTCCTATGGTATCTGAGTGGTCCAGTCAGTTAAGCGTCCGACTCTTGATTTTGATTCAGGTCATGATCTCACGGTTCATGAATTCGGGCCCCACAGCGGGCTCCACACCATCAGTGCTTGAATTCATTCTCTCTCTCTCTCTCTCTCTGCTCCTGCCCTGCTTGTGCTCTCCTTCTCTCTCTCTCTCAAAATAAATAAACTTTAAGGAAAAAATAAATAAATGAGCTATTTCCTAAAAACCTTTCTCAATGTAAGCTAGGCACTATGAATATTAAGGGAATTACCTAACATAAGGCTTGCTGTTGATGAATTGATCATTAAAATTAGGCAAAGCCTGTGCAGTCGACCAAAGGTGCCATAAAATATCAATGTAATTACTGAAGTGCTCTGCGTACAGGACACGGCACATTTCAGTACCTACTGAGACAAAACACGTACAATGGTTAAAAAGATCAAAGTTAAGTATTTCAAGGGAAGTCACCATTTTTAGAAGTCACAATGTTGTATGTGATTTTTGTCAAGGAAGCAGTAGTGACTGGTGTTTTCTGTTATCGTTATTATTATTAACCGTTTTCTTAAAATTGACTCTTTTTTCCTTAGCTTTACCCTATGCAATCTCCTAGATATCACAAGTTTGGTAATGCATTCTACTTTTTCCTAATACACATTAAAATGAATCATGGGAGGGGTGACTGGGTGGTTCAGTCAGTTAAGCATCTGACTTCGGCTCATGTCATGATCTCACGGTTCGTGGGTTTGAGCCCTGCACTGGGCTCTGTGCTGACAGCTCAGAGCCTGAAGCCTGCTTCGGATTCTGTGTCTCCCTCTCTCTTTTTGTCATTGTCTCTCTCTCTCTGCCCCTCGCCCACTGGCACTCTGTGTCTTTCTCAAAAATAAACATTAAAAAAGATTTTTTAGTGAGTAGTGGGAAATAGTAATATCCACTAAAACTGCCATGGATTCAGTGTAGGGAGGAGTCACTGTGAGCTGGAAACCTTGGGGAAGAGGAATGAGATCGGGGTCTAGGAGGCCCTGATTAATTTGAATGGAAAGGATGTGCTAAGAACATCTAAGGAAACGATTCTTGAAAGGTTCTAAGAGAAAGAGCCCTTTAAAGAAAGTTAATCTGACGCATGTGAGGGGCAATGAAAAGGTGGTGAAAGGAAAAAGCATCACCAATGACGCACCGGTAAGGCTAATGGGCAAGTCCGTAAGGTGGAAACAGACTCCCAAATTAGAATCGTCTAGAAGGAGTACAGAGAAAGCAAAAGAAAGAGGGGCCGGGAGAAGAGGAGAGAGAAGCTAGGGCAAGTGTGATGTTGGGGTGCACAGGAGGCCCCCAGGGAGGACGGACCTGACAGCCAGGGGACCGGACCCAGGGGCCCAGGCAGGGCCACACAGGCGCCCCACACTGGAGGAGGAGTGACCAACAGAGCAGAGACACCCAGAGGAGCAGAACCAGAGCCTGGAAGGATCAGCCCCGTCCCCTCACGGCAGCTCACCAATGTGCATAGAACTACCCCTAGGAAAGAATGTTACCTTATCTCCTTTCTCAGCTCATCTTCGGCAGCTTGGTTTTCTCCGGGGCAAATCTTTGCCCTGAACTTCCGGTAATTCTGTTCGCCTCCTTGCGGCCGTTCTTGGTGACATAACTGCTTTATTCGTGCCGCTAAAGACCGCATGGAAAAGGCCAGAGGCACGATTTTCTTATTGATTTTAACAGCTACATCGACCTGAGAGGCTGACGCATTCTGCACAGTCACCGACCCTTGGGGGGTGTCAGGATTAGGAGGAAGGCCATCTTTCTTAAAACGCTTTGTGCCTGGGGACGCATCTGCGGGCGGAGGCAAGACCCTACGTTTCCGTCCACCGTCCTCGCAGCTGGAACCTCGCTCCGGGTCCACAGGGTGACGGGCAGGTTCAGGCAGCTTCTCAGAAGACTTCGCGTCTCCCAGTGAAAACCTGTCTCCAGGAGGGCTGGCTGCACGGTCACCGCAGGACTGACCGCCCATTTCTGGGGGGCCGAGCCCCTCCCCTGGGCCGGCCGGAGTGCGGCTGTGCCCCGAGTCCTGCTCTGTCTCCACTCCGTCCCTGTGGTCCCCGGAGCCCCCATGTGAACGCGTCGTCTCCACGCCAGGGCCGCAGGAGTCTGTGTCCGAGCCGCGCTTCTGGAAGCCCAGGGAGTCTGAAGTGCCAGGACACTGCACGTGTCTCTTCTGTCGCGGGGAAATCCGTCTCGCTTCGGTGGTCTTGGGGTGTGGAGACTCGGTCTGTGTCGTGTGCCGAAGAGAAAAGGTCTCTCTCAGTCTGGAAATGGTCACTGCCCTCTTTGCCTCTCCTCCAGTCCGTAACGAAGCAGGGTCATCCTGTTCTTCTGGCACGGGCTTGTCCACCTCTGCTGAAGGCTTTTTTATCAAGTTACCTGAGTAGGTATGAGCAGGGGAGAGTATCAGGGGCTACACTGAAGTGGAATCAGAGGGTATTTCTAGGGGTGCCTGGGTTGCTCAGTCAGTTAAGCGTCTGACTTTGGCTCAGGTCGTGATCTCGCAGTCCGTGGGTTCGAGCCCCGTGTCGGGCTCTGTGCTGACAGCTCAGAGCCTGGAACCTGCTTCGGATTTTGTGTCTCCCTCTGTCTCTGACCCTCCCTCACTCATGCTCTGTCTCTTTCTTTCTCTCCCTGTCAAAAATAAACATTTAAAAAAATCTTTAAAAAGAGGGCATTTCTACAAAAGTAGGGATCCAGAGATGGCTAACTGAGCATATGAAAAGGGACACACAAATTGAAACCACAGTTTGATTTGCTACCACATGCTCACCAGGATGGGTACAAATTCAAGAAACAACAAAAGTCCGCAGAGATGAGGATCAAAAGGAATGTGTAAATTCTGCTGGTGGTAGTGAAACCGGTACGGCCGCTTCGGAAAACCCTCTGGGAGTAGATCCTAAATCTGAACACAACGCAGGCCTGTGACCTGGCACCGTGCTCCTTGTAGACCCGAGCCCGCCACAGCCACAGACAGGGTGTCCGCGGCTGCTCTGGCTCTAACGACTCAACCATCCACAAATAAATCATGGCATTTAATAACTACAATGGAACGCCACACGGCAACGAGAACGGATGAATGAGTCACCGTATGACTTGGATGAATCCTACAAATGAGAGAAAGAAACAAATCTTTGCCAAAAAAAGCACAAATTAAAAGCAGATGTGGTGTCAGAAGTGAGGAATATGGTCACCCCTGGGGGTCGCTGGGAGCAGAAGGGTAGCAGGGTGCTCCTACGGCTCCTATGTCCTGACCTCAGGGCTGGTACACTTATGTTTGTTTCTGTTTTCAGTACAATCGCCAAGAGGGGGCACTGGTTCAGCTGTGCTTCAAGATGCACTGGTATTTTGAGCAGTTTCTCTTTCCAGGGTAGCATCCGGCAACGCGTGTGTGTGAGAGGGCTCGGCGATGCCAAGTAGCCCATTCCACAAACGTGTACATACACCTGAACGCCCTCCACTCCATCCCCATGCACACCCACACCCACAGTACCCCCTCGCCAAAGACGGCCAGGGCTGGGGGGCACCCACTGCATCCAAAGCGAAGCTCCACCACTCTACTGTCCGGATTTCTGTGCTCCTGTTTCACACTCCACCCCTCAGGACCTTCGCCTCTACCTCAGGCCCTGATTCTCAAAACCAGAGTCTGCCAGCTAGCTTCCAAATCGACCCCTCCCTACCCCTGCGGTGTTCAGAACGTTAGGACAGGGCTGCTCAGGATCCCAGTCCCTCCCCGAAGCCCCTCACAGCTCCTCCTCGCACCCTCAGCTCACAAAGCTCATCAGAGAACCTCTCCTCTCATTGGGAGCTACAGCCATCTGTCACCTTAGCTTTCGGCCAAACCTTAGTTTCAGCTTCCTCAGCAGCTCCGGTCTTCCCCCCTCTGAGGACACAATGATGGGCACCCACCATCTCTGCACATACAGACATGAGGATCAGGGCAGGCTGGTCAAGAGAAGAGAGTGTGTGACCCAAGGAGACCTGGCCATGGGGGTTGGGGGAGGGTATAACGGCCAACTCTTCCCTCTGCCCTCTTGGGCAGCTGGGGCTCAACGCCGGTCCCCCTCCCAGATGTTCCAGCTGCTCTCGGTTTGGATAAAAAAGATGACAACTACTTAAATGGCTGATCATGTGTGACCAGGCAGTAAAACAATGACTATACATATTATTACTATAGATCCTGAATCAGCTTTGTGGTGACGCTCATTCCCATGTGCCACTCCCACGTGCCATTTTCCCCCAGGGTGACGGGTGAGGGCCCTCAGGAATTCCCCACTCCGTAAAATAAATGAGGAAATGGGCAAAAATGGTAAGAATCAATTTTTTTCCAAACTCTGGAGATTAACAAAAGGCTGCAGTGATCGGGAGTGTTTATTAAAGAAAAACGGTTCATGGGGTGCCTGGATGGCTCAGTCAGTTAAGGGTCCAACTTCGGCTCAGGTCATGATCTCGCAGTTCATGGGTTCGAGCCCTGCGTCGGGCTCTGTGCTGAGAGCTCAGAGCCTGGAGCCTGTTTCGGATTCTGTGTCTCCCTCTCTCTCTGACCCTCCCCTGCTCATGCTGTCTCTCCCTCTCTCAGAAATAAATAAAACATAAAAAATTTTTTTTTAAATAAAGAAAAACAGTTGCATCTTGGTGAGCACACATCCCTTGTATATGCCAAATGTGCCTTCCACTTCTCTTGTTAACTCAATTTCCTTACATCTGCAGCTCTATACTGTCTAGTGTGACACATTCTCTCAGAGACTTTGGGGGCTCCTGGGTGGCTTGATTTCAGCTCAGATCATGATCTCATGGTTCGTGAGATTGAGCCCCACATTGGGCTTTGCACTATCATTGCAGATCCTGCTTGAGATTCCCTCTCTCTCTAAATAAGTAAGTAAACATTAAAAAAAAAAAAGGCAAGTATCACAACAGCCGTAGAAGCTGTCCATAAATCTGTATCTTTTTCTTACCTTCAATACCCAACAACGGCTGCTGACTGACATTAAGTTTGTTGACATTGCCATCAAACATTCCTATCAAGGATGTCTTTAAAACTGCCAACAGAAGCTTTTCCTCTTGTAGTAAAATTTGCCTTTTATCAGGAGTAACATTGACATCAACACATTCTAAAGCAAAAAAAAAAACAAAAAACTTATGTTTAAAATCACCTTTGGGGCACCCGGGTGGCTCAGTCGGTTAAACATCCGACTTCGGCTCAGGTCATGATCTCACAGTTCGTGGGTTCGAGTCCCATGTCGGGCTCTGTGCTGACAGCTAGCTCAGAACCTGGAGCCTGTTTCAGGTTCTGTGTCTCCCTCTCTCTCTGACCCTCCCCTGCTCACACTGTCTCTCTCACTCTCTCTCTCTCTGAAATAAAGGTTTAAAAAATTTTTATAAATAAATAAAATAAAATCACCTTTAACAGATATTTCCCCATCTATTTTACTCTCTTGCATGTACCAACAGTATTGTTAAAACACTGCAGTGTCCAGACTAATATTCATAAACTATGAAATCAGCGCTTTCAAAAAAAACAAGGAAAAGATGAACCATTTATTAAATGGATGGAATATGCAAATATTTGAATGGTTAATCTGCAAAAAAAATAAATAAAAGAAAGAAAGAGCAAATAAACACATGAAAACGTATGATAGAAGGCTGCATACCAAAACAGGGTTCTTCTACTATTGCCTACTGAATTTGGTTCAAAATGACACTACCCAGTACACTACTCTAGATGTGTAAATGAATATAGCACGATCCTAGTCATGGACATGCTAATTCTAGTTCTAGGAGTGTATCTTAAGGAAACTACCAATGATATATAGGTAACAATTCTATTATAAGGATAGTACGTAAATTTCTAAAAACTGAAGACAGCTAAATTAAAGCTAAACATTTTTTAAAAGTTTAAGATACATCTGTACCTTAGAATATAATGAATGCAGCTGTTAAAATCATGTTTCTGAATAACTTTTAGGATATGGAAGAAAAAAACCATTTATGTTGAAGGATAAAGAGCTCCATACAAACTTACCCTTTTCTCCCTACAAAGGATACAAGTAGGGAAAAATATATATATACATATCATTACCTATTTTCTTAAGATGTACACATATTTCTAAGGACCTAGGGAAAAATACTAGATAATAAACCAGAATTTTCCCAATCAGAAGAAAAATATGCGTTATTTTTAAAATTAGGGAGACCATTTGGTTTGCTTTCTCCCTTATGTGCCATGAAAAAATTTTTCTAATAATACCATTAGCCTGGTCTCAAGCAGAAAGCAAGCCTGTATAAAAAAAAATAAATGTCTATAAAATATAATTAAAAGTCTGTAGGAAAAAAATATATAACACCATTAACTGTTAGCACAAAAATTTCTTTCTGGTCATATCATATAAAGACTTTATGATTTCATTTTTTATTTTAGGGGTAAGTCACCAATGTGACAGAAAGCTCAGTGGAGCTTACCTGAATCAACAGAAATGTTAAGAACAACAAATGGATACTGATGTCGATTATACATATGATAGACCTCGTTCACAAGTCTGGAAACCTACGTACGAAACAAAGGTTAAAATAAGAGACTCTTAAATACTGAGAACAAACTAAGGATTGATGGGGTGGGGGAGAGGGAAAGGGGGTGATGGGCATGGAGAAGGACACTTGTTGGGATGAGCACTGGGTGTTATATTGAAACCAACTTGACAATAAACTATAAAAATAAAAACAAAAAGAAAGGTAAAAAAAGAACAAACATTCCTGTCTGTCCCCCAACAGGCTGTTCTAATCAGCCACTACAGGGTTATATTTTAACAAATTTACTGAAGTAGAGTGGTCCTGCAATAAACTACACGTATTTTACAGTATGAGGGGCACCTGGGTGGCTCAGTTGGTTAAGTGTCCGACTTTGGCTCAGGTAATGATCTCACAGTTCGTGAGTTCAAGCCCTGCATCATCAGGCTCACTGCTGTCAGCATGGAGCCCACTTCAGATCCTCTCTTTCCCTCTCTGTCTGCCCCTCCCCCACCTGCATGCACACGCTCTTCCTCTCTTTCTTTCAAAAATAAATAAACATTAAAAAAAATGTTTAAAAACATGAACTATACAGTTTGCTAAGTTTATAATCAAGATCAGTTAAGATTATAATCAAGACAATCAATATATCTATCCATTGCCCAAAAAAGTTTCCTTGTGCCGCTGAAAGGGACATTTTTAATCATCAATCCCTAAACCTGAATCTTTTTCCAATCCAAAGCTGCGTTTGAAGAAATGTCAAAAGATGCAGGTGCAGCCTATTTACTTATCTATTTATTGTGTTATGTTAACTCCAGGGCCAACATGCTGCAGGTGCAGTTTAAATGGTCATTAGACACATCCTGATGTACATAGAAATGTATTTACGTCACCTTATAATGCAATTGGTAAAACTTGTGGAGATAAACTATAAAACCGTACCATGCACAATAGTGAACCATATCTGACAGAAGTCATTTTCAAGTACAAGAAAACATATCTATGACTGATGTACAATATTGCTGAAAATGCAAAATCAAAACTGAACCATTAAAACCCTATCAAGATGACCAGTCTAGGGGCGCCTGAGTGGCTCTGTCGGTTGAGCATCTGACTCTTGATTTTGGCTCAGGTCATGATCCCAGAGATGTGGGATTGAGCCCCGCATCAGGCTCTGTGCTGACAAGTGCTGAGCCTGCTTGGGATTCTCTCTTTCTCTTTCTCTCTCTCTCTCTCCACCCCCCCCCCCTTAGTCCCTCCCCTGTTTGTGCTCTCTGTTTCTCTCAAACCAAAAAAGAACCTTAAAAACAAAGTACCTTTGCTGGGTCACAAGGCCGCCGATTGATAAAGAAAAACTGTCTGTCTGTTGAACTTCTTCCAACACCATGAGCACAGTGGGAAATGAAACCAGAGATGCTGTTCAATGTTCACATGGGAAGGGCAGGATTCCAGAATGAAAAGAGTGAATAACACATCAGAGGGGATGTTCATAAAATAAAAACAAAATAAAAATACAACACCTGGTGACATGCTGATGAGTATTAACATTTCAGTTAACATGTGTCTGTGTTCCATTCTGATAAATCATAAAAAGGACACAGACCTTCTGGAACGTTCTATAGCTCTTATAGTCAACAAATCCACCATAGGCAATGCAGTGAATTCAATACATACTGGCTTCAGCTCTTTTCTCACTTGTCCTATTAAATTCTTGGCCTCCACGCAAGAAGGGAGTCTCACCCCAAACTCACATTCTAGAATCTTCACGCTGTCCCAACCGGCTGCTCAGGAAGCCCAACTACTTGTATTCAGGATTTCTCCACACTCCCTGCTCTTTTAAAATCTATTCTCTTTGGGGCGCCTGGGTGGCTCAGTGGGTTAAGCGTCTGACTCTTGATTTCAGCTCAAGATCTCATGGTTAATGAATTTAAGCGTGGAGCCTACTTGAGATTCAATCTCTTCCCCTCTCTCTCTGCCCCTTCCCCACTCACTCTCTCTAAATAAACTTAAAAAAAAATTTTTTTTAGTTAAAAAAAAAAAAATAAAATCTGTTTTCCATCAGCAAAGTTCTATCTCCTAAGGTATTGTTAAAGAGCTTCCTCAGGGGCGCCTGGGTAGCTCAGTCAGTTGAGCATCTGGCTCTTGATTTTGGCTCAGGTCATGATCCCAGGGTTGTGGGACGGAGCCCTGAGTCAGGCTCTGCACTGGTGCACTGCGCTCTCTGCCTCTGCCCCTGACCCCAACTCGCACACACATGTGCTCTCCCTCACTTTCTCTCTCTAAACTTAAAAATAAAAATTAAGTGCTCCCTCTGCCTGCGATCCAGCCAAAGAAATCTGCACTTCTGTAAGAACCGTAGGCTCACAAAAGAAATGAATCCCTGCATGTGAGCCAGAGGCAAGTAGAGAGAGAGAGAGAGAGAGAGAGCAAACATGGGCTGCCAAAGGGCCAGTCCCAAGTAGGGAAGTGCCAATGTTTGTTATGCTAAAAGTAGTGATGATGGACAAGACGTTGGGTAAGGCATGAATGAAAGGAAACAGCCTGTTACCCTCTGCCAAATCCCCGTAAAGCAAAACATATACATAAGTTAAAAGTTATTTTAACTTGTCACTAAATAGAGACTTCACTACAAAGACTTCAATAGGAAATGAACTGGAACCAAAGAATTCAATAGGAAATCCCCTAAAGTGCACCAGGGACCCAGAATATTGAACGAATTAAGTAACGTACCCCTTTACAGAAATCTTCTTTCTCAGCAATAATAATTGCCTATAACTTTATAACAAACGTAAAAACTACAAGCCTTAAAATCATGATCTTTAAAAACAAAAGACTCCAGGGGGCCCTGGGTGGCTCAGTCGGTTGAGCGTTCCGACCCTTGATTTTGGCTCAGGTCATGATCTCACGGGTTCGTGAATTCGAGTCCTGTACTGTCAGCACAGAGCCTGCTTGGGATTCTCTCTCTCCCTTTCTTTCTGCCCCTCCCCTGCTTGTGCTCTCTCTCTCTCAAAATAAATAAAAATAAAAACACACACACAAATAAATACATACATACGTAAATACAAAAAGCCCCAGATAAAACGTTCGATTGGAGCTTTCCTGGCAGCAATCCACTCACCGAAACAGAGCATGGGGAGCATCACCAGGCTGCAGCCCGTACTCTTCACACACGGAGTCACTAGGGGGCAGCTGAACAAAAGGAATGAGGCTTTGCAGCTAAAAAAAAACAAGACTCACAGTTAATTCCTAACAAAAATAGGATGAACCTAATTTCAGAAAGGGAAGGATTTGTGTGTTTGCTTTTCTTGGTCAGGCCATTCAAGTGAGCACACAGAGAATCTCGTCAGCTGATTCTAGAGGCTATCACAATTTTGGTTTTTTTATTAGAAGGATGGACTACTTGGGCACATACTTATCCATAATCAATACACTGCTCACACCACACTTTTTCAGATGGAGAGTAAAGGGAGTGTTTTATTCTCTGGAAGAATAAAATAAAAAAATCTTTCAGCTCTCAACATTAATTCTTGTGGCAAGTACCTAATTAAGAAATTAATTACTGGGGGCGCCTGGCTGGTGGTAGAGCAATCGACTCTTGATCTTGGGGTTTTAAGTTTGAGCCCCATGTTGGGTACAGAGGTTACTTAAAAATAAAAAATCTTTAGGGGTGCCTGGGTGGCTCAGTTGGTTAAGCGTCCCACTGGATTTCAACTCAGGTCATGATCTCATAGTCGTGGGATTGAGCCCCATGTCAGGCTCAGTGCTGAATGTAGAGCCTGCTTAAGATTCTCTCTCTCTCTACCTCTGCTCCCCCCAAATCTATCTCTTTTTAGTAAAAAAAAATAAAATAAATGAAAAATAAAATAAAAATCTTAAAAAAAAAACAATTTATTGGATTTTCTTCTCTCTTCTTTGGAAAGGACGATGGAAATCTGACATAATTACTAGAGCAATAAAATGTTTTTTAAATAACTGGCCACCCCTACCTGTTTCTGGCCAAATACAGATCCAATGTTTTCCTTTATACTGGAGCTTCCGCTTGTGCAAACCACAGGCTGGCGTTTTCCTTGTCCAACCTGATTGGTGCAACTTACTCGGACGCCTGCTGCAATGATACAGTACGCGTGTAACACCTGGACCATTCTGGCATACTCCTGTTTGAAAAACACAAATGCAAGACTCCACGTTATTTTAATCCTACAAGAACTACATGGTGCAAGTTTAAACATCTGACTCAAAATTCTCATGTCAGCGCACAAAGAAGGCAAATTATTCCTGAGAGAATGAGCCGTGAATACTTTATATGTGTTTGCCTTTGTATACCACACATACCTTCATACTCAGTACAACAGAGAGCTACATTCCTAACCACACTTCTCTCGTGTCCACAAGGTGCGTGCCCACTGCTATAAAAATTGAAAAGTGCATTCCCTTGGACCTTGTAATCCTTCCTTTAGAAATTCATCCTTGTAAAATGACTGGCATAAAGATATATTACAAAAATGTTCACTGAAACAATCTGTAGTTGTGAAAAAAAAACTTTTTTAAAAGTTATTTGATCAGATGGTGAGTCAATTAGGTCAAACACTTTTTAATTAAAAAAATGTTTTTATGGGGGCACCTGGGTGGTTCAGTCGGTTAAGCATCCGACTTCGGCTCAGGTCATGATCTCACGTTCGTCGGTTTGGGCCCCGCATCAGGCTCTGTGCTGACAATCAGCTCAGAGCCCGGAGCCTGTTTCGGATTCTGTATCTCCCTCTCTCTCTGACCCTCCCCTGCTCATCCTTGCTCTCTCGCTCCCTTTCTCTCTCTCTCTCTCAGAAATAAAAATTTTAAAAAAATGTTTTTATGTTTATTTTTTGAGAGAGAGAGAGAGAGAGGGAGGGGAAAGAGAGAATGTCAGGCAGGCTCTACATCTTTAGTACAGAGCCTGATGCGGAGCTCAAACTCACAAACTTTGAGATCATGACCTGAGCTGAAATCAAAAGTCCAACATTTAACCAACTGAGCCACCCAGGTAGGTGCCCCTGTAATTGTGAAAAATGAAAAAGAATCTAAGCCACCATCAACAAGGAGCTAATAAATTATGGAATATTCATATAATGGCAGAATGATAAAGAATAAAGTAATGAGTCAGCCAAAAGATTCCTACAATCAAAAATGATACCTATGATATATTATAGAAATGGTCAACTCATATAACAGTACATATAACTCGATACTAATTGTTAAGAAAAAAGTTGAAACATATGCATAAAAAATTAATAAGTAAATAAAAACCTTTAAAAAGAAAATCAATGATTGGATTTTATTCTCCATTCTTTGGAATAAAGGTTCTATACACCTGTATATCAGTCTACACCAAACTCTGGGAGGTAGGCTGAGATCATCTCAACTTTCTACTACATACGATCCTATATTACTTAAATTTTCTATTCTGTATTGTTTCATTCACTATATTAATTTATCTATCTTGAAATGTTTTTTCTCAAGATTTATAAATACATGAAACTCAAAGGAGCCTGGAAACACACACATCACACTGTTAACGACAGTCTTTTCTGGCAAGTAGAAACTCTTTATTCCTATATTTTTTGAGGCACTGATTTTTTATCATGAGATACAAAAAAATTAATAACATTTTTCTATACAAAAAATATTTTTATTTTTTGTTTGGTTTTAATTTTTTTTAATGTTTATTTTTGAGAGAGAGAGAGACATGTAGCATGAGTAGGGGAAGAGCAGAGAGAGGGAGACACAGAATCAGAATCGGAAGCAGGCTCCAGGCTCTGAGCTGTCACCACAGAGCCCAAGGCGGGGCTCAAATCATGAACTACGTGATGATGACCTGAGCCAAAGTCGGATGCCTAACCGACGGAGCCACCCAGGTGCCCCTACAACTGCTTTTTAAGCACAATTATATATTTAATTATTTCATTTCCATTCAAATTCATAAAAGTTGTAATACTTCATTTTTCAGGAAACCAAGAAAAACATCTTATTAAAAACAACAGATAGAATAAAAAAATGTTACTTCTTAAAGAACTCATTCTGATGTCAGAACACCTAATAAATAGGATTTGATGATTTCCATCTTTTTAAGAAAAAAAAAAAAGGATAAATCAACCTCAAGTTCAGTCTTTGGTTGGGAAAAGGTAAACTAGGCACGTCCCAAAAATTTCAGGGAGGAGAACCATCTGAAGAGTTAACCTCAGTGTACCTTAGCGAGGGAGATCTTTCACTATGCAGGTACATCGCACTATTGATGCTCTCAGAAGCTGGGGTTCTGAATTTATGTATTTTTCTTTTTTTAACATTTATCTATTTTTGAGAGAAAGAGAGAGCGTGAACAGGGGAGGGTCAGAGAGAGAGGGAGACACAGAATCCGAAGCAGGCTCCAGGCTCTCAGCTGTCAGCACAGAGCCTGATGCGGGGCTTGACCTCATGAACCGCGAGATTATGACCTGAGCCCAAGTCAGACACTTAACCAATTGAGCCATCCAGATGCCCCTAACATACCTTTTTAATATTCCTTTGAAACTCCTTATGGCGCACGGGAAGTGTATAAAAGAGCTGCTGCACACTGACAGTTGTCCCTCTGGGTCGTGGGTGGGGGGTTTTCTGGACAATTTTCCCATTGTGATCAAACACCAGTCGAGTCCCAACCTTTGCGGATGCGTGGCAGGTAGAAATAGTCACATCACTGTGAGAGAGAGCAGACGTGACGTGGTCAGACACTCACAGGTGCTGGATGTCACATGCTCATTCTGTCACTTCCTCTCCTGAAAAATGCTGATCTCTCTGAGATAATTGAGAAGGTTCTTATGGGTGAAGGGTCATCACAGAATCTAAGGCTTGGCGCCTATCAGTGAGACAGAGTTCTATAAATACTTTGTTTTGATGAAAGCTTTGATACTTTGTTTTTTGTTTGTTTGTTTGATTAAACTGCAAAATAGAAGGTCTCCAAGTTTACGTATTAGCGAATGAAGATTTATTTCCCAGTTTTATTCCTACTGTTTTAACAAAATTTTTAACAAGGATCCAAAAAATATTAGAGTTCCAGTGTAGAAGTAATTATGCATAAAAACTTAGAGTCTGTTATATATAATAAGTGTTTCAGTTAAAATTTTTCCTGCAGACTGAAATAAAGCAAAACTAACACATCTGTAATTATTATTATCTATCTACTGTTTTAAAATGGAGAAGTTACTGCTTTAATAAGAGTAATAATTCTTTTACAATGTTATTTCCTTCATTTCATTGCTTACATTTCAGAAATATCAGCACTTAGATGGGCAGTAAAATAAAATAGAATGTGGAAGTTGGAAGTTGAGACACTCAGGATGGAAAAGTATGAACAACGATTCTAACTCTACGTTTTTATTTTCAGAGAGATTTTTCTAAGGGGTCAAGTTAGTAGATAAAAATATTGTTATCACCTCAGCGCACAAAGTGAGCTCAGAGCTTCACCCCGGAAGCCAAAAGTTTCAACCTGAGTTAGGTCAGCAAAGTCTTGAATCTTAGAAGTGTGATGTTTCAGAGCTGAAAGAGAGGTGCACAGTAAGACACATGATGTTTCAAGTGACAGAACACTGAACATGTACCAAACCTACCAAAGCAACAGTTTTAAAAATCTGTTTTTGTGTTTCCTAAGACAGTGTTACTCAAAGTTTGGAAACATTTAGTTCGAATATTTAAAAATAGAACTAGAGGCACCAGGGTGGCTCAGTCAGTTAAGTATCTGACTCCAGCTCAGGTCATAATCTCACAGTTAGTGAGTCTGAGCCCCGCATAGGCCTCTGTGCTGACAGCTCAGAGCCTGGAGCCTGCTTCGGATTCTGTGTCTCCCTTTCTCTCTGCCCCTCCTCCGCTCGCACTCTGTGTGTGTGTGTGTCTCTCTCTCAAAAATAAATAAAACATTAAAACATTTTTAAAAAATAGGATTAGAAAAACTCAACTTACTTAAGCCTTCAAAGTTTTCTTCCTCTACCCCGCATCCATTGTCTGAAACTTCAATGAGATCCACCCCATAGTCTTTGAGCCTTAGATCTAAAAAGTTTAACATATTAATTTCTCAAAGAATTGATCCATGAAAAAGCCTTTATACTCATAGTATTTATTATAACTTACATAATGTAAACTTGAGTTATAACTATACTTACTTAAATGTACTACTGTCATTTTGTCTATTTCATTTTTTTAAAAAGGCCTTCTTGGCAATTGATTAACCTAGATAAAATAGTTTTTTCTTTCTTTCTTTTCTTCTTTTCTACCTTTCTTTCAAAATGATAACTTTAATAGAATCATTACAGAGAAAAGGCTCTGGAATCAGACTTCCTGGAATCACTTTCTCCTAACTTTGTGACCTCAAAGTAAATTCCCGTGCCTTCATTTTTTATCTATAAAACAGATATAATAATGATAATAATAACTCCTATCTCATCTGTTCTATAAAACGACTATAATAATAATAGTAATTACTATCTTGTAAGGTTATTCTGCAGACTAAAAATAGCCGTGTGGCACACATTAAGAACACAATAAAAGTTAACTGTTTTTATTATTATTATTACTACCTACCCAAGTATTAGGCACATAAAAGATGCTAAATTTAAGTTTAAAAAATAGTAATTTCTTAGTATGCCGACATTTGATTGTCTCATTACAATCACAAATGTTTCTTGAAAAATATAGTATAGTATAAACTGATTATTTCCCATGGCTTAAAACTCTCCCAAACTTACCAATATTAGTGGCACCGGCATCCACACTATTTTCTACCAACTCCTTCACGGCAGTACTTAGACTCAGTACTACCTGTCCAGAACAAATCTGATGGACTGACCTCCGATCGATAGGTTTGATGGCCTTAGCAAGTTCTGTACTAAAAACAAGAGTTACAAGAAACAAAGCAAGTGTGCATTTATGTATTTTCATTCTGGTTTTAACTGTGGGAAATGATTCATCTCTGTCAAAAGTCAATTATCTACCATGTTCATTATATTAACTATTGATCATATTCATAAATATAACTGTTATTCTATGATCCTTACATACCTGTCAAAAAACCTGAATAGATACTTCAAATGTAATGGGTATTTAGAAATTTTATTACACTAGGATCTATATGGAGGAGACACATGTACCCCTCAACCTAGAAGTCAATAATCTTTGGCAACAATGGGACTTTCTTCTGAAAAGTGAACACTTTTTACTTCTTACACGATTTGAAAAACCCACAAGTATAGTGGGAAATACACAGCATTTACATCAAAATCAAAACCATCTTAGAAACTGGGTACTGGTTCTATAACTATTCCCAAACAAGCCTTTGAATCTCCACTCTCAATCCAGGCTGCCTGCTGCTGCCTTAGCAAAGATGCCCCAAAGTTCTTGCTGTACCTACTTTAAGCGTTTCCAAACCAATTTGTTTCCATTTTCTCCCTACTCCAATCCCCCTTCCATGATACCATCAGTTACTTTAAAAATCAGGAATCTGGTCAAATAATTTCTCTGCTTAAAAATCTACTAGTGTTGGGGCATCTGGCTAACTGAGTCAGAGGAGCATGGGACTTCTGATCTTGGGGTCCTGGGTTCACGTACCACCTTGGGTGTACAGATTACTAAAATAAATAAATAATCTTTAGGAATTTTTTTTTTAATCTACTAGCATCCCACTGTCTCCTATTATTAAGTTTAAAATCTAGCCCTCACTGGACCGCAGTCTACTCTTCTCTCATTCTCTCCAATCCTCTCCCTTCACCAACTCCCCACTCCCCTACATTCTAGTAACAGCAAACTGTGTCCTGGATGTCACAAGCTCTTCTAGACACAGATACAAATCTTTGTCTAGACCACTCCCCTCTTCCTCCTTTGCCTGGCAAACTCCTGTCATCCCAAGAACGTATTCCTTATGTTCGTTAATTTAGCAAATTCTTAACCAGCTTAATTGATTATATATAAGTTCTGGTTCTGGGTATAATAGAACCCAGAAGCCTCCCTGGGAGAGAAATCTTTGGGTCTTCTCCCACAGCATCTAACACACGGAGGACCTCCAATAAACGCTCGTGAAATAAAGCAACAAACATCTTTACTCTTCCTTCCACCTTGTAAAAAAAAATTAAGCTCAGGTTTCTCTTAAATGTGAAAACTGCAGATGACAACATAAAATGGAAAGAAGGATCTCTAAAACTTATTTATTTGACAACACACCATAGGCTAACAACTCCACTTCCGATATTTATTTTGAGAACTGGGGATGAAACATTTAAACACAGACCGTGAATCTGAGTTCAGGAAGCTGCCACTGAATTCAACGGTGCTAAGCCGCAGATTCGCGCTTCGAACTGCATGCAATTTACTAGCCAGCGATGACAGATTCAAAGTGATAAAAAAAAAAAAAAGTTCTGCATTTTTAAAACCTGCGCGGCTATGCAAATTAGTATTTGCCTTGAAGCCTCCCCAAAATAACCTCAATTTTCAAAAACAGAAAAGAAACCAGGTAGAAAGGACACAAATTCAGGCTCCAGGGACTTCGCGCTCCAGCTTCCAGGCCACGGACGTGTGGCGGCGTCCAGAGTAGTCTGCCTGGGAACCGGCCGGATGCCCCCGCCGACCCCAAAGGGCGGCAGGGAGGGGAAGCGTCGAGGAGCCAGCTCCGGGGCTTCCGCGCAGGCTCGCCCAACGCTGCGTTCTCTTCCCACTCCATTCCAGGAGTCTGGAACGCCGTGGGCCTCAGGGAGGGCAACCGCGAGGGCACACTGCAAGCACCGCTCACCTCGACCCTTGGGCTACCTCCATGGATCCAGAACGCAACCCGCCCCCGGGACTCCAGACAGTTCCCGCCGCCGCCGCCGCCGCCGCCGCCGCCGCCGCTCTCACGGAGGCTCCGCCCCCAGCTGCCCATTGGCCATTTCCGACACTATGCCCCACCCCTTCCGGATGGGAGCGGAGGACGTTTCCCACACCTCCTTCTTGCTGACTGGTTGTGAAAAATGTCGAGGCCGTGACGTAAGAGGGCACGGCCCAATTAGACCTTACGGACTACGCTTTCCTGGAAGTCGGCTGCCGGATCAGAAAGGAGGTGGCCGAAGTTCGTTGTCGTCTCGGACGGTTTCTGAGCCTTCGTGTCCCTCACCTGCCACCTCTGTCCTTTGGCTCCCACGATGCCGATGTACCAGGTAAAGCCCTATCACGAGGGCAGCGGATCTCTCCGCGTAGAGCTTCCCACCTGCATGTACCGGCTCCCCAACGTGCACGGCAGGACCGGCAGCCCCGCGCGGGACTCAGGCCACGTGCAGGTAGGAGTGCGAGTCCCTGCACTGCCCCGCCCCCACCCGCCCAGTGCGTACAATTTCCATCTCTTTGCAGTGCGCAAGCGCGAAGTTATATTCGCGCGTCTTCCACCTAGTGCGCAGGCGCCGTTGTCTAGGTTAAGGGGTGGTGAGGGTCTGAGGGCCGGGGTCTCCTCCCGCTCCAGCCCGGAGATCCGGCTTGGCTCGGACAAGCCGCAGTGGGCCACGGTGGAAGCCCGGCTTCACGCTCCCGCCAGTTCTCCGTAGCCGCTTTTGTCTTAAAAATTCTCTTGCATTCATTTTTTTTTCCCCCGCTTACGGCTGCTTGAGGTTTTTTTGTTACCAAATTTTGGCCTCAGAAAAATGAGGAGCACGAAAATGTTAATTTTGGGGACTCCTAAGGCGAACCCCAGTGTCCCCGCCTCCCAGGTTGACAGACGTTGTCAACACCCCGAGAGCCCGACTTCCGCGGTCAGTACGCCCAACGTCCGAGTCCCCCCCTAGCCGCTGCGTCGCTATCGCGCCGCCTCCTGTAGGCCTGGCTCCCGGGATCGCGGGCAGCGGGGTCTGCAGTGGTGCGCGCCCGGCCTGGGGCACGCACGCACGCACTGGGGGCTGGGCCGCCTGCACCTGCCCCAGGTGCGCCACCTCCCTAAGCGGCGTGTGCGCCCTGGCCGTGCGCACGGAGCTCCTGGCGCCGGCACCCTCCCCAGAGCTGGAGGGTGGACCGTGGGAGCCTGGTGGCCTTTTAGTTCGGGTTTTCCAGATTTCTAGATCAGTGGAGCGCCATTTCCTGTGGGCTGGCCGTTGTGGTGGTCTCTTGCAAAGCGTCTGCACAAGCCTTTCGGGGTTTTTTTTTTGGGGGGGGGGAGGGGGTTTGTCTTTTATGGTCTGCCAATAATACACTTCTTAGGTTTCCAACAGGAGGAATTTGCGGTCCATTCTGACTGAAGATGAGTGAACAAGTAACTTTTGTAGTCCGTTCTCCCAGGGAGTGTTAGGCTTCACTGTGTTTTAATAGCCTCTGCCTAGATTGGAAGGCAGGTGGTTGGGTTAGCTGGAAAAGGGCGACACAGCTGTTGTCCCACTAGGGAGGTAGGACAGAAATAGCACTGTGACCCACTGCCCCCTGCTGCACACTGGATAGTCGGAGGGAATGGAAAACAAAACCCAGACCCAGAGTTGGGAGTGTTACTGTCTCATTTGAGACCAAGTCATTTTTATTATTTATTTATTTATTTATTTGGTGTGCCTCAGACTTTTACCTGTTAACCTCTGAGTTAGAAGCCAGCCAGTCCACTTCTTTAGCACACCACAGCAGTGTAGACAGAATTCGAAATGAAGCATGTCCAAGGTAAACGCGAGCAACACAAAGAATAAACTGCTTCTAAAATAACATGTAGAATGAAATGGATAAACACAACGTGCCAAGTCACAGGCTAATCTGAGCAGGAAAACAAGCCAACAGACCAGCAAACAGTACAGGTAAAGGCAGATCGTGAGCACTTCCTCATTCCTCACCCCAGGATGGGTGAAATCAAGCTGAGTGGGGCGCCCGGTCACCGGCCGTGGTACGTGTGCAGACTTCAGTGTGTTGACTGGCATGACGAACCCAGTAGGTGCTTCTGGGCCCTGGCTGGTCAGGGACACCCTACTGCCATTTGTAGAAATGAGCAAGATTGTGCACACACAGTGCACAAATAAGGCTGGTTAAAAGAAACTGCAAGAGTACTCGAGGACTGTCGTTGAAGAACATAAGGACGTTACACAGTAGTTTCTGTGCCTATCACACATCTTGCATTCAGACTTTTCCGGTCAGCACCTAATTACTTAATTGGCACACTGAAGTCTTTTTTCCTCCACCCGCAAAAGTCAGTTAATCTTACGTTACTTTGCTGTTTGATCCTAAACCAGAGTGGCAGGCTAGGGGAGGTGAGAAAGTGCAGATTCAGCTCTAGGAGAAGAGGGAGGAGTGTCGCAGATAGAGTGAACAGAATAAATAAAAGTCCAGTGGCAGGTGGGGATATGGTGTGTTTTAGGGACCCGGAGGGCAGGATAGGTAAAGTGCAGCGCCAGGGAAAGTGATACGTGAGAGGAAGTAGCCAGAGGACAAGTCATACAAGCTATTTCTTTTTGTTTGTTTGTTTTAATGTTTAATTTTGAGGGGGGGGGGGGACAGAGGTTCCGAAGCAGGCTCTGTGCTGACAGCAGCAAGGCTGGAGCAGGGCTCGAACTCCTGAACTGTGACATCACATTCTGAGCCTGAGTCAGATGCGTAACTGACTGAGCCACCAAGGTGCCCCTAACAAGCTATATCTTAAGGGCTTTGCTTTTTAGGCAAAGAGCCTAAGAGGTTAATATGGAGGTGGGGTGACGGGATCAACATTTGTTTTAATCTCTCTGGCTGCCATCTTAGGGATGGATTGGAAAGGTGACCACAATGGCCACAAGGTGACCAGTGGAAGCAGGCCAAGCAAAAAGTAATGTCTTGAACTTGGGCAGTGACAGCTGAGGCAAGCTTAGAAGCCAGTGGATTCCAGAAAACGGACAGCACTTGTAGATGAACTGGATCTGTGAGAGGGCAGTGTTATTTATAAGTGTGTGAGAGGAAGAAAAGTTCCTTAGAACATCAGGCTTACCAGCTCACAAATACAGCCCTTGTGAGTGCACATTTACAGTCAAGTCAAGGTCACTGCCATATTGACTATTCTGCCTAGTTACAAGCATTTTCTTCTTGCTTAATATACTCCTCTCTCGGCTCAAAATGGGTTATCCATTATGAGAGCTAATGAGTGTAGAAATAGGTTGTACTATATGACCTATATGACTTTATTGAGAGGATTGTTAGTGCTTTTTTTTTTTTTTTTAACGTTTCTTTATTATCGAGAGATGGAGACACAGAGCATGAGCAGGTGAGGAGCAGAGAAAGGGGGAGACACAGAATCTGAAGCAGGCTCCAGGCTCAGAGCCATCAGCACAGAGCCTGATGCCGGCCTCAAACCCACAAACCATGAGTTCATGACCTGAGCCGAAGTCGGATGCTTAACTGACTGAGCCGCCCAGGCGCCCTTGTTAGTGCTTAAAGTAAGCCTGTAGAGGTGTGAGATTTATTCCACAGTAGATGTTACTGGTTACTCACTGTGTCGCAATGACTATACCAGGCAAGAAAAATGCAGCAATTCAGTGAGTGAAGCATGTTTCCCAGAGCGGGAAAACGCTCTGGATGATTCTGAGAGAGTGCCAGTACTGCCTTGAGAGTGATGTGGGGAATTGATCATCTGACTCCACGGACATACCTTTCCAAGCCAAATGACACTTTGTGTTCAGCCTGTTTCTGCTCCATTTTCCCTCCTATTTGTAGAAATTTCTAAGTTACATTCTCATTGCACCCCCCACCCCCGCCGTTTTGTTTTTGTTTAAGCAAAGTATTTTGAACTTCTCTGCTACTAAGAATAAAGAGCAAGATTTATGTTCATTCATCCTCCTCTGTTCTTCAGTTACCTGAAGTAGGGGTCCTATGATTTCAGAATGGCTTTCAGTCATATTCCATATTTGTTTTAAAGCATTTGTGGATCGACTTGTAGGACCTATTGGACTGTGGGGAAAACGAGATGGTTCTGCTTCTTCATTTTGATGTCTTTTTGGGGTGGGGGTGATGAATTCAGGTTACTCAGCAGAAGACAAAAGATCAAATGCAAACGCTGCTGTCCCGTTAGAGGCAATGAACATGTTGATGTTGGTTGGTTTAGGAAGAGTCCGACCCATCTCTTCGAGCCCTCGAGTCCCGCCAAGATGATATTTTAAAACGTCTGTATGAGTTGAAAGCTGCAGTCGATGGCCTCTCGAAGATGATTCAGACACCAGATGCAGACGTGGATGTAACCAACATAATCCAAGCGGATGAACCCGCTTTCTCGACCAGCGCGTTGGACTTAAACTCGGTGCTTGGAAAGGTAAGTTCACCTGCAGAGCTAAAGAAGTTCTTTACATCCGTGCACTTAGCGGCCCTGAGTGCCGGAAAATTGTGCTTTGATTCAAGCGTTGGTTTTCTAGTTCTCAGAGTTGGGTACAAAGACCATGTTCTTTGTTTCCTCCCCTAAACGATTGTGCCTGTGCACAAACAAGATTCATGAGCTGTGAGCAAAGCCAGAGCAAAGGGAGAAGAGCTGGGACCATCCTTAGGCAAGGAAAGGAGTCCAGTCACAGCTCCCGCCGCTCCAGGCAACGTGTGACGCAGGCCAGAGGTGGCTGTCATTCCACAGCCTCCGAGCCTGGAGAAACAGACCTTAGGTCAGCTCAGCATTTCTCAGGTTCAGCAAATCCGTCCTGACCATGAGAGCAGCCCAAACTTCAGAGCATTGGTTGCCCAGGCACAGCCTCACATGTCAAGCGTCTTTTGCGACATTCAGTTTGCCATCTGAGAATGAAGTTGCATCTACCACCTTTAGTGATCAGTCTGCAGGCTTTAGCTAGTTCAGGTGACAGTCCGATACGCAGAGAAAGGTCTCATTTCAAAGTGGTATTTATTGAGGGTCCAAAGGGTTTGTCCCAAGAAACTCTGCTAATCCCGTCCTCTGGAATCGGTGGTAGAAGTGGAGCTACTGGGGAAGCCCAAACAGGGGGAGGCGGGGGTGCGGCATGTCCCCAGTGACCTCGGAGCCTCTGCACTCAGGTTCTCTCCTCATCCGCTGTGCCTGCCTGCACCAAGGACCCAGAGACCCAGCCAGGCCCGCAGGGAGCCAGTCTGATTGATGAGTGGGTGATCACGCCCAGCCGTGCCAGGGTGCCAGGAAGGCTTCCCAGGGCATGCGGTGCTTCATATGGATGCTGCTACCTGACAAGGCAGAGCATCTAGTGCTGCTCTGTTCAGACAGTTGCCACCTGTTCATCACAGGTTGATGTGACAGGCTTTAGTCAGGAGTGGCAGGACTCTTAGGCAGACTGTGACAGGCTGTGTACAGAAAACCAAGGAACTGGCCTCCAGAGTATTATGAGAGTTCATTCATTATAACGTGGGGCACCTAGGTGGCTCACTGGGTTGACAGTGCAACTTTTGAGTTTGGCTCAGGTCATGGGTTCGTGGGTTCAGGCCCTGCTTTGGGCTCTGTGTGCTTTGGGCTGAGTGTGGAGCCTGCTTAAGATTATCTCTGTCCCTATGCCCCTCTCCCACTTGCACCCACTGTCTCTAAAATAAAAAAAAAGGAGGGAGGGGCGCCTGGGTGGCTCAGTTGGTTAAGCTTCTAACTTGATTTTGGCTCAGGTCATGAACTCACAATCATGAGATCGAGCTCCGTTTCAGTCTCCAAGGCACTAGGTGTGGGCCTGCTTGGGATTTCTTCTCCCTGTCTCTGCCCCTCCTGAGTACATGTGCCCATTCTCTCTCTCTCTCAAAAATAAAAATAAAGTGACCGTATAAAGTTTGCATCTAAAAGGGCAGGACATTTTAGCACTTCCGTTAATACCTAGTGTTTTAGACTGCCCACTTGCCATCACCAGTAACATTTGGAGCCAGGGTCCCTTTTTTTAGGGGACTTGCTATTGACACGTAACCTACATACAAATTGATGTAGAAACTATCCTGTCAGATGGTCTGGTGTTGAAAAGATTTGGTAACATGGAGTAGTTGCGTGTGTGTGTGTGTGTGTGTGTGTGTTTAATAACAGGAACAAACAGTAGTGTCTTTTTTTTTTTAAATGTATACATATATATTTTTAAATGTTTTATTTATTTCTAGGAGAGAGAAAGACAGCGTGAGCAGGGGAGGGTCGGAGAGAGAGGGAGTCACAGACTCTGAAACAGGCTCCAGGCTCTGAGCTGGCAGTCAGCACAGAGCCCGATGCGGGGCTCGAACCCACGAACCGCAAGATCATGACCTAAGCTGAAGTCGGACGCTTAACCAACTAAGCCACCCAGGCGCCCCAATGTATATTTATTTTGAAAGAGCGCACGCACGAGCAGGATAGGCAGAGAGAGGGAATCCCAAGCAGGCTCTGCACTGATGTGGGACTCATTCCCACCAACTGCAATAGCGTTAGTGATGTCATTGTTAATGTGTCGTTTACTAATTTCACAGTGAGGTTAAACCTTTGTCGGGGACCAGCAGGGCGGAGGTTAAGGGGCTAGAATCGGTTCCCACCCCTGCCCCCTTTCTTACCACGCTGTGGGCCTGGGCGGCTCATCTACCTCCCGGGACTAGCTTCCTTCCCTGTGAGGTGGGAGTCAGGATTCAGTTCAGGAACCCTGGTGAGGCCCTAAGACCAGCACCTGGTACAATCGCATACACTCAAGCTGCTGTTAATGTTGCCGTGTTTGGGTTTCCCCCGCAGGATTATGGGGCGCTGAAAGACATCGTGATCAACGCAAACCCTGCCTCCCCTCCCCTCTCCCTGCTCGTGCTGCACAGGCTGCTGTGTGACCACTACAGGGTTCTTTCCACCGTTCACACGCACTCTGCGGTCAAGAGCGTGCCAGAAAATCTCCTCAGGTGCTTTGGCGACCAGACCAAGAAACAGCCCCGTCACGAGTATCAGCTGGGTTTTACTCTAATTTGGAAGAATGGTAAGCAGAGGGCCCTGGGCTGGGCTCTCACGCTCTGGAAAGAGCCGTGCACCTTGCCTTTCATAAAGGGCCAGGACCATGACGTTCTCTAGCTACTTGCCGTCAGGTCAAATTCTAAGTCTAGGAAGCGTGTCAGGTAGTTGTAGAAAAGGAGCACAGATGAACCTAATGCAAAGATGCCCGCCTTCCTCTAGGAGGTCAGCGTCTCTGACAGAGAGCCACTTGGGGGACTGACCAGCTGGAGCAGGAGAGAAACGTATTACAGGGACATCGATGTTCTCTTTTCAAATGGCCTGAAAAGGGCAACAGGTTGTCCTTTCTTCAGCATCCCTCTGATGTGTGCCTCTCCTGGTTGCGTTTACGTGGTGGGGGAGGGAATGCTGTTCATCCAGGAGCACCCTCGCTGCCTCAGCAACCCGGAAAGAGCCCTGGGACTCCTGGGACCGGTCTGCAGCCTGCCGATTCTTAGGCACAGGGGTTGGAGTAGATTGGTCTGAGGTCCCTTCTAGCTTGAAAACCATCCTCATCAAATACCAGAAGTGCTGACTCCTTTGACAGAGTGTTTACGTTCTTTGCCCATCTCGCTTAAACTCTCTTGAGCAACGCACCTTTTGGAGACAGGCTAAAAACGTGATCTTGAAACCCACCTCCCTCACCACCAGGTCACGACTGGTGAATCCCCTTCCCCGTCATTCCGGCACTTCCTTCCGGAAGCTCCTCTCATCACCATTACATGCTGTGCTTCTCCTTTCAGTGCCGAAGACTCAGATGAAGTTCAGCGTCCAAACAATGTGTCCCATCGAAGGAGAAGGGAACATTGCCCGGTTTTTGTTCTCTCTGTTTGGCCAGAAGCAGAATGCTGTGAATTTAACCCTCATAGATAGCTGGGTAGATATAGCGATTTTTCAGCTAAAAGAGGGAAGCAGTAAAGAAAAAGCCGCTGTGTTCCGTTCCATGAACTCCGCTCTTGGGAAGAGCCCCTGGCTGGTCGGGAACGAACTCACTGTGGCAGATGTCGTGCTGTGGTCTGTGCTCCAGCAGACGGGAGGCTGCGGCGGGATGGTGCCAGCCAACGTGCAGAAGTGGATGAGGGCGTGTGAAAACCTGGCCCCTTTCAACACTGCGCTCCGGCTCCTTCAGTGAATTTCAGTGACTAAAAGGCTAACTTCATGAGTGGTACTGCTTCAGGCCTGTGGGGGTGAAGGACTTGGGCTAAGATCAAAGTCTACTTAGGCCAGCTGTCTAGAATCAATAAAGGCATCATATAACTTGTGGGTTTCGCTTTATTTAAAATTGGGCAACATAGTGTGTAATATGCCAGCACGGCCTCCAGCTACATGGCGCACACTTGAGATGCAGCGATGAACTAATCACAGGGCTGCCTTTGAGGAATGTGCGTTGGTGGGGAGCCAGGTTTTGAGTGACAGAGAGCCCCGTGGGGACAGTGTGGGGAAGAAAACAGGAACATACATCCCAGAGCTAGCATCAGATCATTCGGAGGCAAGAGGCACAAAGCTCAGAAAGGGCGTGACTTTGGAACAATGCCCAGCTGAAGGTGAAGAGAACAGAAAGGCTGGATGCTGCACACTGTGCTGCTAAGAGGCTGAAGTTGTACCTTAGAGGCAGCAGAGAGCCAGCAGGAGCCTCTGAGCCAGGGGGTGAACTGCTCAGACATCTTCCTGGTAATTCACTGGCAGCAATGAGGAAGACGGGCAGCAGTCACAACCGGAACAGTCCTGAGAGTGTGTAGGCCTGAGCTTGGGCAGTGATGGGGTAGGCACATACTTAGATCTGTGCAGAATGTTCTAGAGGAGAGCTTAGTGGTCAACAGGCAGAGCTCAAGGGCAGAGAAATGAGCATGGGGTCCAAATCTACTTTCAGAGACTGGAGAGACAATGATTTTAAAAATTAGGAACTCAGGACAGGAGAAGGGAAAGAAAATAGGTTTAGTTTAGAGCAAGCTTTGGTTCAAATGCTGGTTCATGGAAGAATGCCTTAAGGGAAAGCAGTCTGGGGGAACTTTTACAACTTTAATTAAAGTCTTGTACAGGTTCACTAAATACAGACACCATCCATACATGAATAAAGCCTGAAAATTTACATTCCAGTTGACAAGCTAAAGAATTAGAAGTCCAAGTTCACATTTACAGAGCCTAATTAAGGATGGGGCACACTCCCATCCTTCACTTCATCCTTAGCCCCTTTGTCCTGAGAAAGGAGACTCAGCTGCTTCTTTAGTTCTTCAATTTCTTTTTCTTGCTCTACTATTTTCATCTGTAGAGTGAGGTTAACCTGTAAGGAAAAAATTTTAAGCTCCATTAAAATGGCTCCTCCATTTTAAACATGCAGGCATTCCTCCCTCTGCATGGTTCCGGTGTGCCTGAATTCCGGTTACCGCGGCCAGGGAAGCAGTGCCAGTCACCCAGCTACGTGTTTGAGGGGCAGGCGCCCATTGTCCCATAAGTGCAAATAGCAGCACCTCGGTCCATGATGCACGACCAGGGGTCAAGCATCACTCTGACAGGCTGTCAGTGGTTGGCCACTGCATCAGCACTGGCAACGTGTGTAGCTATCAACCCATGAGACAGTTTTTAAAAATAAATAACTGGGGTCACTTGGTGGCTCAGTCAGTTAAGCATCCAGCTTCGACTCGGGTCATGATCTCACACAGTTTGTGGGTTTAAGCCCCGTATCGGGCTCTGCTGTCCTGGAGCCTGCTTCAGATTCTGTGTCTCCCTCTCTGCCCCTCCCCCACTTGCACTCTGCCTCTCTCTCTCAAACATAGATAAACATTAATTAAAAAAAGTTAAAATCTCTAAAAAATTAAATTGAATGAATGAAATAGGGAACTGGCCAACCAGGGCAGAAGTGCTGCAAGCTAATGAGAAGCCATGATGCTAGAGGGGAAACCAAACTGCACCTAAATGATGTCCGAGAATAAACAGCTGACCATGGGGCTGCTGCTCCTGCCGCCACCAGACAGACAGGGTGCACAGCCACAGGGCCCAGCAAAGAGGACTTAACATAAGTAAGGAAAAGGACAAAGGTGTCCCAGAGAAAGTAACACTGGCACAATTCAGGTGGAAAGAACCCTTGGGAGATACCCTTTCACAACATCGAAAGTGTAAAGGATAGAATATTGGAAGCCGATCGAAACTCAGAAAGGAGGGGCACTTTGGTGGCTCAGTGAGTTAAGCATCCGACTTCGGCTTGGGTCTGATCTCACCGTTCATGAGTTCAAGCCCTGTATCGGGCTCTCTGCTGTCAGCACAGAGCCCACTTCAGAAACACTGTCCCCATTTCCCTCTGCCCCTCGGGCTCCATTCATGTGTGTGTGCTGTCTCTCAAAAATAAACAGTTAAAAAAAGGAGTATACAGTTCACCAAGGTATAGAAAAAAATGCTCATTCCATATCCTAAGTTCTACGACAAGATGAAGGTAGGCACTGTTCATGCCACTCTTGAACGCTTTAATTCTTCATTACAGTGCACTAAATAAATACTAGTTTTACAACGTTCTTTTCCATGTATACCTGAAACTGACAGTTTTTAATGTTCTGAGAAACATTTTTATTTTATTATTTAAAGAAATTTTTGTATGCTTATTTGAGAGAGAGAGAGAGACCGAGCATGAGCAGGGGAGGGGCAGAAAGCAAGGGAGACACAGAATCTGAAGTAGGCTCCATGCTCTGAGCTGTCAGCACAGAGCCCGACACGGGACTCAAACTTACCATGAGATCATGACTTGAACTAAAGTCGGATGCTTAACAGACTGAGCCCACCAGGTACCGCTCTGAGAAACATTTTTAAAGGTCACAGGACAACTGTAACTTCCCATTGATAGCTAACACCTGCATGGTCTGAGCTCAGCCAGGTCATGTTTACAGTCCATACAACCACGCAACACAAAGACGCCCGTATATACAGATTTTACCTGTATAGGTGTGTGTGGGCGGTTTTATAAAAAATTCCATGAGACAGAGGAGAGTAACTCTAATAGCTGACTTAACTGGGAGTTAGAAAATCCCTTCTATAGGAGAAGATAAATTTCATAACCACATCTGCTAATATCAAAGACTCAGCAAAGTACTACCCTACCTGTGTATTATTCTAGCCAGTGAAATTCAGTTTTACCTGAGAGTTAGTAAGCCTCAAGTAGAATACAGATCAACTCACAAGTTACCACAAATAGTTCCCAGACTAGCATGCATCAGAGCCGCTTCAGGTGTTTGTTAAGCCCAGACCGCAGCCCCCTCACCCCCCAGACTTCTCTGGGAATAGGGCAGGGCCGCAGAGCGGGCCTGCGAATTGTAGCAGGGTCCTGAGGATCTCGTGCTGCTGGCCTAAGAGCGCACCTTAAGGACCTGAGCAGGGAATGCGGTCCTGCTCCAGCACCGTGTGTGCAGATCACTTGGGGGATCTTGTTAAAGGCGGACTCCAACTCGGTGCGTCTGGGGTGGCACCAGGGTCCTGCACACTCTCACAAGCCCTCCAGCGCTGCTGGCCTGAGGACATCTGGAGGAGCAAAACGCCCGAGGATCCGTGAATGACGGACGAATGATGTTTCCAGTAGGTGCGGACTAGAGAGCATACTTGGCTCTGTAAGGTGTCGCTCCCCTGGGGCCATCACAGGACTGACAACCAGCCTCACACACTTGAATGTGGAAGGATCGTAGACGGGCTGAGGCGGTCTCTGCCACCGTCCCTCCACATCCCCCCAAGAATTCCAACTTTTACCCTGTGCCACGTGCTCCTTTTTACTAGTAGGTGTGTTATAATCAATCATATAAAAGGTTGTATATCACAGTTGGAAAAGAAAACGAAAGCCTTCTGACTTAGCAAGATGTGGCCGGAGAGCACAGGCTGGAACGACAGCGTCCCCAGGAGACAGTCAGCAGGGGTCACCTCGCTTCCTGGACTACGAAAGTGTGTTACTGGCAACTCTGGGAAGGAGTTGAAATGTCTGGTCTCCACAAGCCTTATTCTAAGCTCAACTGTTCTTCATGAAATCAGATTCACAATGAAAATTCTAATTTAACCCCCTATTTTCCCCAGTATTAAAATATATATACAGGGGCACCAGACGGGGGGCTCAGTCGGTGGAGCGCATGACTCTTCATCTTGAGGGTTGTGAGTTGGAGTCCCACGTTGGGCGTAGAGTTTACTTAGGAAAAAAAAAAGAAATGAAAAAAAATATATATATACATACATTTCCAGAATTTTGGAAAAGTTCGCTCTGCAGCAGCTGAACCGCAGACGGTCTCTGAGATGCGTTCATTCTAGTTAAGTGCTGGATATACTTGGCTTGTACCGGGCACCTCTTCCTGAGGGATTCGGGTATCTGACCGGTTCTTAAACCTGTGAGAACTTGCACGCGCTCCATTTCTGTTCCAAACGGCTGAAAGAGCTCCAGCAGGACCACACCCAAACTATACATGTCTGACTGGAGAAAGCAGGGAAGGGGATTTAGTGTGAAACACAAAGGGAGAGTATCAGTTCCATCTCAGCGCAGCATCATCCTTTGTAAAGAAGGACGGTTCATAGATCCCATGAGGAAGGCGGGCTCACCCCTCCCAGCGGCATGCGTCTGCCACCTACAAGCCATGGCCCTGAGGGAGAGGTGACCGGCACGGCCCCAATCCCTATCTCTGAGAAAGGGGCACCCATGGGCATAAAGGATGGACGGCTAGGCGAGGGGCAGGGATAACCCCCAGCGCCCACAGTCACTACTGAACGAGCGACTCCACCACTTCCCTGAAAATCCAGGCCTGGAGCGGCTGGAGCGAGAGGTGTGAGCTGCACGTGCCGGAGCCAGCCACAGGGGTCACGGTGTCCCTGCGGCCTGCTCCGGTGTCCCCCCTCTGCCTCCACACATAGTTTAAGCATTCAGGTGAAGTTTAACAAGCTGCATAAAATGTGTGTTACTTTGCCTAACAGTTCTTCTGGAGGTCTTTACCAGAGAGGATTTTAGGAACAGCCACTAAAAAGCTGAATGATTCATCAAAAGGAAGAAAATTTATTGGGCTGTTATTTTGAGAAATTGGTTTACTTTGACATTCCTTCAAGGAACAGAATGGATTAAAACTCCTCAGCATCTTCATTCTACTTCAAAGGGAATCAAGAGCCACACTTCCCTGTAGCGGTTATTTAGCATTTTTTTGAGAATACAGAAGGCAGGCTAACTCAGGCTTCTATGAATTCTAGCTTCCTGAGGTAAACAGTGATGTTCTCAAGGGAAAGCTCTTTTCAAAAATAATTTATGACACCCACGGATTTACCAGCGGTAAAGGAGACTAAAAATCAGTGCTGTCAAGACTCCACTACAAAGCGAAGCTTCCTGTTTCGGGGGTTTGATGTAACAGACAACCTACTCTGCTCCATTATCCCCCCCAAGCCCCTCGACGCGAGAGCATCCACCGCCTTTATATGTGCTTCTGTCACTAATGACTGCAGACTCCGTCCAACTGAAGGGAGAGAGGCAGTGCATACTACCTTGGCATCATACTCGGATCCTTCCAGCTGCTCAGGGGAAGCGTACAGACAGGTACCCACTCTGGAAGTGTGCATGGGCATTCCTGCAATTGGAAAAGCCAGATAGTAAACACTGCAGAGTTCACACTATCTACACTACAGAAAGGGACTCTGAGCAGGGCACTGAGGGAATGATATTTGCTTTACATTCTTAGCTTACTTTTGCTATAGTAAGTCTTTGTGGTTCTCCCTAAGCGCAGGGGCGCCTGAGGGGCTCAGTGGGGGAAGCCTCCGACTTTGGCCCAGGTCATGATCTCCTGGTTCATGAGTTCGAGCTCTCTGTCAGGCTCTGTGCCGACAGCTGGGAGCCTGGAGCCTGCTGCGGATTCTCTGTCTCCCTCCCTCTCTGCCCCTCCCCCGCTCATGCTCTGTGCCTCTCTCAAACTATACCATTTTTAAAAATATCGTCAAGTGCCATCATGCCTCTTTTTCCTTATTGCCAAGAAAAAAAAAAAGAACACAACCAAAATAAACTTACTCTTCCCATCTCTATCGATCCAGTCTGCGTTCTTCTGTATGATGTTCGTGCAGGCCAGACCAAAGTCGCCTATTTTTACTTGCTGATCAGCGCCATGAAGAAAAATATTTCTGGGCTGTAAACAAACAGAACAACTCCTTGGTGTTCTCAAAACAAATGGTAAAAATGCAAAGATGTTAAGAGCTTTCAACTCAGGAGCAAGGAGCCCCTGAAAAATGAAAAATTAGGCCAGTGGTTCTAAAACTCAGCTGCACATCAGAAGTACCAGGGAAGGTTTACGGGCGCCTGGGTGGCTTAGTCGGTTAAGCGTCCGACTTTCGCTTAGGTCATGATCTCGTGGTTCGTGAGTTCGAGCCCCGCGTCGGGCTCTGTGCTGACTGCCAGCTCAGAGCCTGTAGCCTGTTTCAGTCTGTGACTCCCTCTCTCTCTGCTCATGCTGTCTCTCTCTCTCTCTCTCTCCTAGAAATAAATAAAATCTTTAAAAAAAAAAAAAAAAAAAAAAAGAAGTACCAGGGAAGGTTTAAAAACAAAAAATCCGAAGGTCCAAGCCATTCCACAGACCAATAAAATCAGAATTCTTGGGCGTGGACACAGGCAGCAGTATGATTTTAAAGTCTCCATGTTGGGGCCTCAGTGGCTCACCTGGTTAAGTGTCTGACTCTTGCTTTCAGCTCAGGTCATGATCTCATGGTTTGTGATTTTGAGCCCCACACTGGGCTCCAGGCTGGCAGCACAGAGTCTGCTTGGGATTCTCGCTCTCTGCCCCCTCCCCCTCCCCACACCCCCCCATGTACATGTGCTCTCTCAAAACAAATAAACATTAAAGAAATGATAATAAAAGTCCCCATGTTACTCCAAGTTTGAGAACCAGTAACGCAGAGCACACTTTGTTCACAGGTGGTCATAAGCCCTGACTGGATGTCAGAATTCCCTGAGAGCTTTTAAAACCTACGGTCTTCTCTAAAAAGTCAAAGACTGATTTGTGTTAAGTTTATTTATTTTGAGAGAGAAGGAGAAAGAGCAAGCAGGGGAGGGAGAGAGGGAAAGGGAGAGGGTGAGAGGGAAGGAGGGAGGGAGGGGGAGAGAGGGAGGGAGAGAGGGAGGGAGGGAGAGAGAGGGAGGGAGGGAGAGAGGGAGAGAGAGAGAGAGGAGAGAGAGAGAGAGAGAGAGAGAGAGAGAGAGAATCCCAAGCATGCTCTGCGCTGTCAGCACTGAGCCCCATGCAGAGCTCAAACTCACAAACTGTGAGGTTATGACATGAGCTGAAACAAGGAGTCAGACGCTTAACCAACTGAGCCACCCAGGTGCCTCTGATGTCTTTTTCTAATGAGAAAATTTTGGTATTTTTTAAAGCTCCCAGATGATTCTTTTATGTTAGCCAGGGCTAGAGGTGACAAGGTCATGATGTGAAGGTGTGCACTCAGCTCTATTCAAGCATCCAGTGCAGACCCAAAGCTGCTCCCAATGGAGCTAGTCCTGTGCCAGCAGAGACCTGCGCCCACACTGGGGGAAGGAGGCCTTCTACTCAAAACGAAAGTATATTTAGGTTAAAGTTGGCTTTTCCTACTTTAAATGTAATAATTTTATTTCCATGTGTAAATTCCTATTTTAGCTTTGTTAGTTTTTGTTTTGTTTTGTTTTTAACTATTGCTGAATGGAGAATAGCACAGAAATGATCTTATGCACAAGATGATAATTTGGGAATGTTTCTGTGACTGAATGAAGTCCCCAAAACCGTGTTTCTATATGGCACTGTATGACCTAAGCACAGAGCTTTAAAAAGGTGGCTCTTAAATAAATAAATAAATAAATAAACAAATAAAATTAAATAAAAATAAAAAGGTGGCTCTGATAGAAAAATGAACCCGGTTCACAGATACAAGCCTCCACAGTTCTTGAACAGTTCTAGAACGGAACCGAAAGGATCATAATGAGACTGAAACAGACCAATTCTGTCACAAGTGTCCCCTGAATTTCCAGCAAGTCCCCACTCTTTGAAATTTTGCTCATGGGAAACATAACCAAGAGAGGCAGCAAGGAGCTGGAGGCCGACGAGGCCACAGCCCTGGAGGAAGGCCCAGCCGTGGCCCTGCACACCAGGCTCTACGAGGCCATCATGAGGGAGGACTGCGCGGCCATCCAGGTGCTCCTGAGAAGCCACCCTGTCAACCAGCCCATTCCCATTCCGGCCAACTCCACCAGCTACCGACTCCTTCTGAACCAGGTACCCCCTTTCCTGCTCAGTCACCCGTAGGGAAAAGATGCACTTCCTCGGAAGGCCCGCCGCCTCACCCTGTAGGCTCTTCGAGGCCCCACCACGCCCACGGCCCACGGGTCATCCCCAGCGCACTGCACAGCCCCCCTCCAGTTACCACACGCACACGGACATGCGGAAGGACTAGAACGCTCTGGCTGGCAGAACATTCACGTCATTCTCTCAAATACGCTGATTACAGCTGTGTGAAGGGATTATTTCTCCCCCTTTTTACATGCGCTTTACCATTTTCTAAATTTTTACAGAATTATTACCATTTTAATTATTTTTTTCAAAAGTCACCCCTCCCCTACCCCACCTTCTTCCCTCATCCTGCAGTCGCGCTGGAAAGCCGCCACTTACACATACATGCATTTTAAGAACTGGCATAAGCACCTTTGCTAGTCACAGAACACACCTGTGTCATCTCAGACCCCGGAAATGCGGGTGCTACTACTGAGCCTATGACTTCGGCAAAGTCGTACAAAACACAAAACCTTACTTGTCAATAGCCCTGCAGGTTAAATTTAAGGACTAAGTGACTTAGTAGCAATTACCGCTAACTTTCCCCTCAGAGCTCCCCACAAGAATCACTTTCCAAAGCTTTCAGTAAGTGATTTCTGTTGCCTTGGTAATTTGCATTTATGTAAAACACAGGTTTTATAATATGAAACTCACTGGTTTGGGGTCATTTCAAAGGGTCAAAAGGAAAGGAAAATTTTCATGCACATATCAGAAAAAATACCGAGCTGAGATACTAAACACACGCACTTCCTCTGATAAGCTGACACAAGGGCCGCTTCTCCCCGCACAGGGCTGCTCATAACGTATTTCGGTTTCTCCCTCGAAGCAGACCCAGTCCATCATCCCCATTCACCTGGCTGCCGAGTACCGCAAGGCGCAGAGTTTGCTCTGTTTGCTAGAACACGGCGCTGACCCCGAAGTAAGGTAACTCAATGGGGACCATTTCTCCGTGAGGATACGCCTGAGTTAGGTGGTACCCTGCCCGGTCACGTCCAGACTCACCCATCCCTGGGGGGTTACGGACTACAAAATACTAGGTCGTGAATGAACCATTTTCCTTACTGACTAAATGAGAGCCTCTCAAAACCTGGCAGAAACGGGGGCAGGCACAGCAGCCGGCCCGCTGAGAGCATCCTGAGAAGCGCTCAGCAGTGATGCCGCGGAAAAGGCATTCAGTCCTGGTCATAGCCCTCATGGAGTTTAAAACCCTAAGCTAGGTGTGGAAAATAAGTAAACAGAAAGAGACAATGGATTGTCTTTCCATCTCCCACCCCTAGAAAGTGTACTTCATGAAAGAGAAATGTGTGTCGCTCACCAATACGTCTTCACCATGTAGCCCAATGCCTGGCACTAAGCGCCCGATAAATACTGTCTAGTGAAGGAACAACTTCTTGGCCCCGTAACATTACAGGAAAGCGAAGCCCCCGATCCTCGCCACGCTCCAGTAGAGCCTCCCAACCTGTCTGGCTCCCACCCTCATCCCTGCGCACCCCTGCTCAGCACTGAAGACCCTCAAGCATTCCTTCCAAGACTGGACGCCACCAATGCGCCCCCTCCTCCACAGCGGCCCCTGGGTGTACCCTTTCTGACCACAGGCCGCCCCATGGGCCCTCATACCCCTTAGAACTTCGCCCACGTGCAATCCCGGTCTGGTTACCTAAACATGTTTAACGTCTTTCATGCTAGACTGTCAGCCCCGCCAGGGCAGGGACTGTGCTGTTTTACCTTATCCCTCCCTACCTGGGCCTGACGCTACACAGATGTATGTGAACTGAAAATCATTTCCCAATTTCAGCAGAGCAGTCGGATATTTGCAATAAACCTTCCCTTTTCTCTGCCACATAAATCAAGTTGGGAGGCAACCCAGAGAGATTTCAGCAGAGCCGTGCATGAGGGCTGTTGTAAAACCCTCGCTGCACCTAAGGTGGGGTGGGGGAGTGAGGACAAACTGGCTTCACTCACTGGGGACTGTGGGTCTCCAGATTCGACCCTGTCTTCCATTCCACCTACTCACGTGTGGGGAGCAGATGCAGGGCCACTAAGAACCACATCGGCAGGCCTTCTGGCCTGTTTCGGCTCGACTCTGCCGTAAGAGCAGGCCACACCCAGGCCCACAGCACTCTCGCGAGTGGCCGCTAAACCACAGCACCGTGGGAGGTGCTGGGGCACAGGATTAACTAACATGGAGCCTTGAAGAGGCCACAGTCCCAGTAGGGGTAACAAAACTGAAACTGCTGTAGGAAGCCAGGCCCCTCTATGCCGTGGCACACACCACCCTGTCCCCCCAAAAACGCTGTGATATCCCGAGAAGCTCAAAGGCCTTGCAGATTTCCAAACACTTCTCCAGAGTAGTTGAGGGGAATTACTTCAAATACACACTCCCTTCTTGAGCACTAATGCCTTGTGTAGAGACAGTGTAGATATTCGTGGATACAGTGTAATCTGTGATGAATAACTATTTTAGGGACACAAGAGGCCTTACCACACTTCACCTGATGCTACTACACTGGCCCATCATTTCCACCACGTGGACAAAACCCGGGAACAGAATACAAAAGATCCTGACAGACATTCAGAATAACGCTGTAACGTGTCTCCGCATTTTGTGCGAACACGGAGCCCAAGTCAACACTCGGGTAGACAACAGCAACAAACACTCCCCACTGCACCTGGCCATAACCTACGGGACCTATCCAGTGCTCTCCATCTTAGCCCAGAATGGTGCCCACGTCAATGCCATTAATGAATCCAGCATGACACCCCTTCACATGGCTGCAGACACACTGAACAAGGAGATGATGGAAACTCTGATTGCCTGCGGAGCAAACGTAAACTGTGCCGTCTCTTCCACCGGGAATACGGCCCTTAAGCTGGCAGTGTGCACAGCATCGAGCAAAGCAGGCCGAATGCTGGCCGCGGGCGTGAACTGCATCCGTTTGCTGCTGACCCATGGAGCCCAAGTAAATGCCCAGGATCACGAAGGTCAGACAGCTATCCATGAGGCGTGTTTTGGAGGCAGAGAGGCGATTATCAGTCTCTTGCTTGAATCTGAAGCAAATGTTAATCTACTAACGAGGAACGGGGAGTCTCCCATCTACATGTACCTTCAGCGCAGTTCCAACATAAGGGACACGGCCCTTCTGGCCAGGCTCCTTGATCGCTCTTATCCCTTGAGGCTGACCAATAACCAAGGAATTCTACCTGCAGGAATCATGCTACCGGAATTCCACCTCTTAAGGGAAAACCTAATAAAGCTCTCTCAAAAACCCTTATCCCTGGAGGACATCTGTAAAAGGAACATCAGGAATATTTATGGTGAAAAATACAAACGGCACTTGAAGCAACTTCTCCCCGCAAAGATGTGGAATTCTGTATACGGCTATCATGACTTAGCTTACCTCCTGAAATAGGACCCCAAGGTGGCAGGGCCACAGAATCTGAGTAACTCACCATGCAGTTTCTGGCTAAGACACATGCCCAGAAAACACTGAAACCCTCAGCTTGTACATCCCGAATGTACAAACCATTTGGTTCTTTTTTCAAAAAATAAATTTTTTTCAAAAAATAAAATGATTTGCACATTAACTTTTTTGTTCCCAAAATATTTAAATTTTTTTTAATGTTTATTTATTTTTGAGAGACAGACAGAGTGTGAGAGGGGGAGGAACAGACAGGGAGGGAGACACAGAATCCGAAACAGACTCCAAGCTCTGAGCTGTCAGCCCAGAGCCCGATGCGGGGCTCAAACTCATGAACTGCGAGATAGCGACCTGAGCCAAAATCGGATGCTTACCCGACTGAGCCACCCAGGCGTGCCCCTCCCAAATACTCTTTTAAATACATTTTCCACAATTTAACTTTTTGTTCAAAAGTAAGCTACTTAAAACTCTTCTGCCAAAGAAGTAAATGTATTTTCTTGATAGCCTGTTGTGATTAAAAATTAGAATAAGCATAGATTTTTTAAAGAGCAGAAAAAAATTGGCCATATTACGTTCCCTTGGAGATATACAATCATTGAAACAGACATCAATCACCTCTAAGGATCCAATAACATATGAGGATTTTTGTCTGCATTAAATACATTTAACGTCATCAATTATATTAGTGCTCAGCACACTCACTACCTGGAAAAACAGTACTAATCCTCCAGGGAGAATTCTCAAATGCCCAAAGATCAGTGCCTTTAAATTCAATCTAAAGTTCCAGGCCTATGGGACAATGATTTACATAAAAACAATGATAACCCTCTAAGATACATAATTTCATCTAATTCAATGAGCCAATGCCACATCCTCCCTGATACCTCCCTGCTACTGCTGCTTTTGATGGCTTCCCCACTTACCTTCAGATCTCGGTGTACAATTCCCATGTTGTGTATGTAAAATACACCTTCCACCAATTCTTGAAAAATTTTTGTTGCAACACTGGCCATAACATAAGGACCTTCAAGTAAAAAAGGAAGTTTTATTTCTCTGATTGTCCTTTTACTCACCACATTAATATCTCAAAGTTATATAGTTCTAAATACATTAAATACATTAACATCATTCAGATTTTCAATGAAATCAACACTCCAAAATGGTTAGAAATTAGAAGGGTTCCTCAGGTTGCAAAGAAACCATCACAAACCAGCACCCTAGTGAATGGACTTGGTGTCACTAATTTCACTCAGAGCCGCTATATTAATTATCTCGAAAACCATCCTCAGGCAGCAGGTGGCTACAGTAAATTAAGTTTAAATCTTCTTCGACCCCTGACAGCTAACAAATCTCGTGTCCTAAACCCACTGCGGTTTAGAGACACGGTTAAAAATAACGGAATAAAAAACTGATAAATCAGGGCAGCTCAAGGAGTGAGCTTCCATTATGTGGACATTTGGAATGCTGCAGTTTCTAAAAATGACTGACAAATGAAAGACAAAGTATACAGAAAAGTAAATAATTTAATTCATCTATTACCATGATGATATAACGCCTGACTTTAGAGAGCGGAAAAGTTCTGTAGAACTAAAACAAACTGATAAAGACGAAAATCCTGGAGTTTCCCAGCTAAGCTATTTTGGTGAATATCATAATGAGAACTTAATAGTTTTTCTCTTGTCAGCCATTGTAAACCTTAAACAGACTTTCCCTTCAAGCACAGTATGAGACATGCTCCCTTCTCCTGGATGAGGCCACCGTGTTACGAAGCTCACCTCCTCCCCCCCAACCCCACCCCCGCTCCTCTCTTGCACCAGCTAGCATGTACTTCAGGGAGCTCAAGTCCTTAGCCCAGTGCTTGAGAAGACAGAAAACTCGTTGGGGGGCGGGGGGGGGGGGGTGCGTGTGTAAACACAACGGTACCACTCACAAGCACCTCTACTACCACTCCCCCGCACACCGAGGCCCCGGCCTCCTGTCCACAGAGATGAAGGACGGCTTTGTGACTTTCACAGCCTTTCGGGACAACTGCCTTCCTTGGGTCTATGGGTAAGAGGTGCTCATCTCGGGCCCCGGCTACAGGCTCGGTGCCACACACGGGCCTGGTCCGGGGAGAACACTCTCCGTCCCTCAGCACTGCACCCCTCACACCAGTTGCTTCAATCCTCACACCCGATCAGATGGGAGGATCCACATTTCACAGGGGAAGAAAGAGCAGGCGGAGAGCAGCTCCCCGACTTGACACCTTAGAGCCAGTGAGTGCTAGCGGCAGGATGCAAACCGGGGTGTGCCACTTCTGGACTGGTGGGAAGGACTGGTATAAAACTACACGAAGGAAAGCACATGGTGCTAGAGTACTACAAAGTGAAACCTTTTTATTTTGAAGTATTTTTACAAGAAAACTATGTGTCACGCTAGTGAAATCCTACACGTCATGCCCTCAGTTTCACCGGCTCACTGTCCTGGATGGCGGGCACTGGAGTCACCCCACACATACTCATGAGCGACTCGTGACCTGTTTTCCAAACGGAAGTTTAAGGATCAACAACTCTCTTGTGGAGGCATCCACGTAGAGCACTCCAGTGCCTGTGCAGCCGCAGACACAACTCTACGGGGCACTGGAAACACCCCGCCCACTACTTGCCATGACTAAACTGAGCAAGGTGTGCCAGGTCCCAACTATGTGGCAAACCAAAGAAGAAGAAATAGGGAGAATCGAGGGGATGCTTGAGAGAGGCGTTCTGTTTCTGCCTCCACTGAAAGCTAACCTAAGATTCTGGGTGGGTTAAGTGAGCAGCATGTTAGACCAAATATAGGGTGACAGTGTCATTAGGATTGAACAGCAAATGATTAATACCCAATATTTAGCAGAGGCTTTCCTTAAAATCTGGTCACTTGCATCCCCAATTCTGGTGACAGAATACAGTGATTTTCAACTCTGGCGACACAATACAATCAACAAGAGAATTTTCAAAAAAAAATACCAAAGGCCAAACCCTATCCCAGTATCAGTTATATAGAAATTACTGGTGCAGTCTCAGACAACATCCTTTTTTAACAAAAATAGACTTTACTTGTGAGAACCATCTTAGATCTAGAGAAATGGGGATGACAGTACAGTCCCACTCACCCACATGCAGCGCCCCGTTATTAACACCTGCATTAATACGGTGCACTGGTCACAATTAATGCACCAACACTGGCACAAGTCCACAACCTAGTCAGACTTCCCTAGTTCTTATTGAACGTCCTTTCTCTGTTCTAATGTTTTGTTTTGTTAATGTTTTTTTTAATTTCTGAGAGAGACAGACAGACAGACAGACAGCATGAGCAGGGGCGGGTCAGAGGGAGAGGGAGATACAGAATCTGAAACAGGCTCCAGGCTCTGAGCTGGCAGTCAGCACAGAGCCCAACGCGGGGCTCGAACCCACGAACTGTGAGATCATGACCTGAGCCGAAGTCGGACGCTTAACCGACTGAGCCACCCAGGCGCCCCTTTGTTCTATAACTCCACTCAGGACACCATATTACACTTAGCTGTCAGGTCTCACGAGGCTCCTCAGATCTGCTACAGCTCCTGAGGCTTTTCCTATTTATGAGGACCATGACAGTTCTGCAAAGTACAAAGACACTGCGTAGAACATTCCAGATAGAGATTTGTCTGATGCTTTCTTATAACCAGACTGGCATCATGGATTTGGGGGAGAAAGACTCCAAACACGCAACGCCCCTCTCATCACCCTTCTCAAGGGCACACACTCTGAACAGGAGTTTTTACTTCTGACGCTGACTTTGAACACCACCCAAAGTCACGTTGGTCAGCTTTCTCCACCACAGTTATACTTTCTCATCAACAGCATCTTTTTGAAAGCTCCCTAGAGGATTCGAATGTGCAGCACAAGTTGAGAACTATTGTGACAGTAACTTTTAAAGTTATTAACCCAACAGAGTATTTCTAGAGGGTATCTAACTACAGAGGAAGCAAGGGGACCTGGAACTTAAAAGAGACCAACTTTTCACCATCTACCCTTCTATAAGCATTTCTCTAAGTGGTGTAATTTTGCAAGAGTATCACGTCACATTTTGAAAAAGAAAACATTTAAATTTCTTCCTTGGAAAAAATTATAAAGACCTTTTCTGCCCCAAACCATTAAGCTGAACTCTAGTATATTACTACTCAGGTGTCAACAAACTATGTCTCTCTATATAGGCCTCCATTCTTGAAAAATGTTGACATAAGCACCATTGCTTCTTTGTGTTAAAAAGGTGATGCTTCCCCCCTAAAGCACCTGGAGGGAGTCCCTGTACCAGAAGACCCGCCCAGTGTCTTCACTTCCCAGCTCAGCGTTTGCAGCTACGTACAGTACTCACAGGCAGACTCATCCACGAACTCCCGGCCCCGCTGGTTTCTCTCGACTATCCAGTCCCACAGCGAGCGCTCACACAGCTGCATCTGGATGTGCAGCATCAGGTGGTACTGCACCTGGGGGGCGACATGGCTGGCTCCCACCTGTGCACAATTTGCTCACGTCATTTAGTCTAACGGATACTCACCTGCCTCCTCTAGGCCAAGCACTGGGCTAAATCCTCAGGAAAGAGGGGACAGGTGCATGTCTGCCCAAGAAGCCCCAGAGTCTAGTGAAGGAGACAGAGAAATAAAGGAATACCGCAAACGGAGTGTCATAACCCAAGGGGGCTGAGGTAGGCCCAGCTGCAGAAGGGCAGTGGCTCCTGAATGGGACACAGAGGCATGGGGGCGGAAGCTATTTGGTCTGCTCACGACACAAAGAGTTTCTAAAGCTAAGACACCGGGTCAAAGAATGGCGGTGTAGTATTCTATTCTCCGAACACCTCAACATATACGCACTGTGGTGGCTTCACTGTGTCCGTAAGTAACTTGTCTGAGAAAAAGGTAAGCAAAAATTAAGCTTGCTAGAGCCTGTTTGTTTAGGGGCCGAGGAAAATTCCTCAAATGTAATACAAGGAAATGAAATGGTTTCTATGAACAGTCCCTCAAACTCAACTCCTTTGTATTCAGGAGAATCTCATCAAAGTTTTGTGTTTTGTGGAAAGCACATGCACAGGGTCACATATTCCTGGGCAACGAGAGCTCACTGTGTGTGTGTATGTACAGACGGCATACAGCTCTGTGATTCCAGCATGTAAGATTACATGCAGACGCTGTTAATGTTTCAGGTTTGTCTGTTTTCTAACACTAATACTCAAGAGCGTGTGGGCGAGAGCATGTAGGCATCTCACCAACATATTAGCGTGACCCTCAATGAGAGTGTCCCGTAAACAGACTTGGTCTCTCTCTCCTCTCTCCTAAAGTCCTGTTCCAAAATATAGAAAATCTTTATGTGTAAACATACATGTACAGCATGATGCTAACATGCAACAGAAACCATGCAAACAATACTTCCAGCCCCGGAGGGGGCAGGGGGGCCGCAAATGAGAACACCTAGAGAAGGCCAGAAAGGGATTAGTAGGAGCCAACAAAACAGAGAAGACCCAAAACGAGGGCCACAGGCCAGGAGGGGAGAGGCTGACCAAGGCAAAAGAAGAGCGACAGGAGAGGCAGGCGAGGTGGGCAGTCAGTAGGGGAGGGGTGCGGGGGAGGGGGGCAGCAGGAGGCCACAGCTGCTCACAGTCCTCGAAACAGTTGCTATGGGTGAGCATCAAAGCGTCGGTAGGTTCTGGGAAAGTTACCTACCCCTGTCTGTCCCAACAAACTTAAGTTTTCAGAAGACTCCTCCGTGGATGTGAAATTCTCTTCTAAGTCGGAATGATGCCTAAGTGGCAGCTGATGTTCCACAATCGATGTGGAAGGCAAATCAGCCAAACCATTTCCCTGGAGCAAACCGGATGAGTCCAATTCACTGGCATCTCTTGTAACCACACTGGTTGCATAATTCACCAATCTGTTACTCTGATTTTCAATGCCATTTTCTCCTAAGGACTTTTCTTTCTCTGACGTGAACTCCGCAAAGATAATGGATGAGCTGTTGCTTTCGTCACTGTTAACAGACTGATTTCTGGAAGGAAAAAAATAACCACTAAAGCTACAAACCAATGTAAAAAAGAGATCAAGAGTAACTCAGCTGTCTCCTCAAGCCCTCAGAATCTTAACTGGTAAACTCCTGAAGCAAACGGCATCAAATCTCTCTAGCAGCAACACTAACTGAAAACACTGACAATAAATGGCTAGGAGGAGGAAACAATTTAACATTTGTACTGAAAATGGGCAAACCAACAAAGACAACCCAATGCAGGTTATACCTAACCTGTCAAACCAAACAGCAGTCCACATACCTGTGGTCCTCTTCATTGGAGATCACTTCCAGAGATGGCAACTGAATGGATATTCTATCTGCCAAACAAAAACAAAAACAGATCTTCAAGCGGCCCAGCTTTCTAAGTCATAGTCAAAGGCAGAGCTAAAATGACACCAAATGAGGGGCACCTGGGAGGCTCAGTCAGTTGAGCGTTCGACTTCGGCTCAGATCATGATCTCCTGGTTCATGAGTTCAAGCCCTGTATCAGGCTCTGTGCCAATAGCTCAGAGCCTAGAACCTGCTTGAAATTCTGTGTCTTCCCCTCTCTCTGCCCCTCCCCCACTCGTCCTCTGTCTCACTCTGTCTCTCAAAAACAAAATAACATTAAAAACAACTTTTTAAATAAAATAACACCAAATGAGACCACAAGTCTAAAAATGTTAATGCTTTCTGGCAAAATACAACAAGCTTATTCAAATGCCTGGCAAATTTTAGGAACTATAAAAACAGAGCCGTTCAGCTATGCCCAGAGTGTGGGCAGGGAGCCAACTTTGTGCAGAAGACCTGAGAGTAGCTCCCATTGGTCCTGTGGGCCTTACAGGGCTCGCCACAGCTACAGGGCTCTGTGGCTACGGTGCGAAATCGGCCACAGACGATACACAAATGGATGAGGTCTGTGACCTAACCAACTTTGCTTACTGATGTGAAATCTGAATTTCAGGTAACTTTCACAAAACACCCTTCTTTTGATTCCTTTTAAACTACTTAAAAATGTTAAGAAAACACTCTCCGCTTGTGGGATGCACAAAAAGGGGGGGGGGGGCCGCAAGGGCTGCGGTTTTCCAGCCCTTCGGCGACATCATCTGCAGCTGCTTACCTTGTTTGTGGGCCACATGAACATGTTCTATCCAAGCAGTGTGGTAGCCCACGATGCTAGGATGCTGAAGGCCGGCCAGGACCTTCACTTCCCGCAGCACCTACAGAGGGAACACTTACATCCGGCGTTCACGCACCACTGGTTAAATGTCCATGATACCAAAATACCACTTGTTTCAACAAACTGAGGACTGATGGGTGTGGGGGGGAGGGGAAGTGGAGTGATGGGCACGGAGGAGGACACTTGTGGGAATGAGCACTGGCTGTTATATGGAAACCAACTTGACAATAAACTATTTAAAAAAAAATACCACTTGTTTCAGAGCAAAACAATAAATATCCATCTGAACAAGGAACCTAAACTATGTTAAGATAATCGTAATATTATTGAGACAAATGGAACTGTTATAGCGACAAAGGAATATACACATACCTAGTGCTTTATAATTTAAATAGTCCATTTATATTCATTCTTGCATTTTACTCCTACCAGTAAGTCCAGTGCTCGCTTCAGCAGCACATATACTAGGAAGTCCAGTCCCTGAAGGTAAATAAAACTATTGCTGTCACCACTATGTCAAGGACAGGTGACAGAAGGGGCTTAGAGGACTAGGTCATTTGCCCAGGACCATACAACATGTCAGGGGGAAGACCAGAACCTGTGAGCTCATATCTTCATAACAAGCTATACTGTGTATGAATAATTTCCTTTAAAAATTAATGTCCCCAGCAACAATCCTGAAATGTGGTGAGGAGTGACCATAAAAAATTATGTCAGGGGCACCTGGGTGGCTCAGTCGGTTGAGAGTTCAACTCCTGGTTTCAGCTCAGGTCACAGTCTCACAGTTGGTGACATCAAGCTCTAAATCGGGCTCCACAATGACAATACAGAGCCTGCCTGGAACTCTCTCTCTCTCTCTCTCTCTCTCTCACCCTTTCTCTGCCCCTCCCTTGCTTGCACTTTCTCTCTCTCAAAATAAACTTAAAAAAATTAAGTCAAATAAAAATGTAGTTTTGATGTTTATTTCACTATAACCCAATCAGTAAACTTGGCAATCCACAAAACCTAGTATCAATAAAACAATTTTTTTAAATTAAAAAAAATATATCAGAGCCTAATAAGCACTGGGTGACGTATGGAACTGTGAAACCACTATACTGTACACCTGATACCAGTAGAACATTGTATGTTAAATGGAATTTAAATAAAAATTAACCCCCTAAAAAAAAAACCCCCACAGCATCTAGTATTTGCCAAATACACACACATACGTAACTCTTTCAATAGGACTTAAATACTCAATTACTCAAAATGGATACACTTAAAAATCCATACCTTCATACAATCTGTTTTAGTTGCACCGTTAATCAGGATTTTCTTAATTGCATAATACTGACCATCTAATTTATTCCTGACCTAAAAAGTAGAGGAAAAGAGAAAAGAACATTTTGCCATTAAATTCCAACTGAACAGAGAAAGTTATTTTAACCTGAGCTCGGGATCCAAACTAGCTAAACAGATAAGATTAAGCGAAAGACAAGCCTCCTCTTTACTATGTTCAGGGAAGTCGGCCATAGCCAGCTGGACTAAAAGCTTCCAAACTGCAGTGCAATCCCAACTCCTAGAGCCTCTAGTTATGAAATCTGGGAACATTAGCAAAAAAACTCCATAAGGCCCAAAATACAAAACCACAACTTTCTTCAGTGATACGTTGTCAAGAAAATTAATACGGATTCCGGAATCCGCCCAAACCACCAATATGGTTGGGAAAAAGTTAAAAGCTGCCTGCTTCCCTGCAAATGACGATCTCTGTGAAATAGGAATTTCCTTTGAGCGCTTTAAATAATAATCATGAGGAAAACTTCTCTAAGTACACTTATTCAGAGTAGGAGATCAAAGCAAGGATGTGGAAAACAACCTTATACACTCTTCCGTATCCACCTTTTCCTAAGACAGCAAGCTCTTCAAATTCATTTAGATAACGTGAAGTCTGTGTTTCAAAGGTTACTTCCCTTGATCTAAAAGTGAAATACAAACAACCAATCAATATCAAAACACACGAGAACCAAGCATCCAGGGTATTTCAGGTTCACTGTATCGTTAACTTACCGAACCTTACTTATCACTAAATTACGATGATTTGAAAAGATGACACTTTACATTCTCTAGGAAAAAAATATTTGCTGAGCAAATCAACATGTAATAAAGACAGCAAGGAGGGAAAAAATTAAAGAGAGCAAAGGGATCATTAATCAAGTACATTACCAGTAATTAGCATTCCAATTAGAAATTATCAATGTTGTAAAGCAGGAATCCTAAGGATAACTAACATGCAGCATTTGATTAGCTGAGCTCAGTAATAAATTAACTTAAATTTCTTAATGAGACCAATTACAGATTTTAGACTAGCATCTCCTACCTATAGCCAAAATTCAATGTTGTTCCACTGAGAGAGACTGGGGGTCAGTGCACTCAATAAAGGAGGGGGCTTTATGGCATCCACACAGGATGGGGGTGGAGGGAGAATGAGAAGTAAAGCAAATCTTGGAACAGTAACTAATATCTGAGAAAAAGCTTTTAATTTTCATAAACTACTAACTGCATTATTTTTAATCTCAAAACTCATTTCTGATTAATTCAGGATTAGTTCTTCATTTCTTTTGCATAGCTTACTCTCTGCACAACCACAAAAGTATTTAACACATACCTGATCTTCTGGATATGAGAATTATCCTCACAAGGATCCTAAAATCAGAAAATTGCTTTTAAAAGCATTTTGAAAAATTTATGGAATGAGGAATCTCACAAAATTCATGTGACGTTCATGTCATGTTAACGGTCCCAAATGCTCAAACAACATTTCAAGAAAGAAGAACACTCTGGCTTTTTCAGTATCATCTAGGGGTTTATAGGGTTTACTATGGAAAACACTTCTCTCTTAACCAAAAGATCACTACTGAAAAAGCTATATTCTGGCCACCCACTGAGAACGTTGAAAACTTACCAAAGAGCTCCATCAGCAAGTAGTTCTAGCTTTACCTCAAAATACATGCAGAAATGGACCACTTCTCACATCTCCACTGCCTATGACCACCTGTCTCCCTGCTTCTGCCCTTGCCTCCACCTAGACTCAACACAGCAGCGGGGGGGATGGGGGAGGCATTAAAAGGTAAGTCAGATCACGTCACTCCTTGGCTCAAAATCCTGTAATGCTTCCCATTTTATTCGGTGTAAAAACCAAAGATGTTAAAACGGTCTCAAGATCCTACTCTATCTGTCTGTCTTGCTGCCCTCCTTCCCTGCCTCTTCCATACTCTCCTCTGGCCTATGCTCCAGCCACATGGCTTCTGGTGGGCAAAGCACACTCCACCTCGGGAATCGCTGTTGCTCTGCCTAGAATGCTCCTCCTCCAGACGGTGCATGGCTCGCACTCAGCTTCAGCTCCTCCCTCAAATAACTGGCCACTTTGTATATAACTCACACATTTTCTAATTCCTTTCACTGCTTAATGCTTCTCCTTAATACCACCGTGTTACACCCTATTTATCTTTATATATTTTTATGTTTCTGTTGCTGACTGTTCCTCATCAGAACATAAACTCAAGAAAAAGACCATAAGCTCCATGAGGGCAGGTGTTTTCATCTTTTTTGTTTGCTGCCTGAAACCCAGCTCCTACAAGAGCGCCTAATGCACAGTGGTCGTCCAATAAATGTTGGATAAATTAAGGTTAACATTTTCATAAACCTGCATTATAATCAAGGCTTTAAAATGCCTTAATTTCTCCTGAAATTAAAATGTTTTTGTCATATATGGAGAGCGCTTACCTGACGAACTCTCTCTTTGGCGGACCTCATCAAATGGGTGATGGCTCTGTTGTGATGGAGTCTCAGCGAGCTAAACTCATCGCTACATGTAAAAGACGACAGCAGCCCCATTTTGATGAAGGTCTGACAAAGCACTAGAAAAAGAACACGGAAAACTATTATTAGAAAGGCCATCAATAAAACGACAATTTTAAGGAGACTAAAGAGTAATAATAGCCTCTATCAAAAAAAAAAAAAAAAACCTCTGAAAGAAAAAAGTTATGTTTATACACACATTACAGTTTGGATTTTGAGCCGATAATAGAGAAGGAATTGGCACTTGCTGATCAGGAACACATCTACAATTACTTATCTGATACCGAGCACTCACCTGTTTACCATGCCTGGCTGGTGGGTAAAGCACTAAGCTGTTTTTAAAAAGGCAAGAAAAAAAATGTAAATTTACTACTAGTCTTCTGACATTCAAAAAAATTTTTTTTTAATGTTTTTTATTTATTTCTAGGAGAGAGAGAGACAGCATGAGCAGGGGAGGGTCAGAGAGAGAGGGAGTCACAGACTTTGAAAGAGGCTCCAGGCTCTGAGCTGGCAGTCAGCACAGAGCCCGACGCGGGGCTCGAACCCACGAGCCGCGAGATCATGACCTAAGCGAAAGTCGGACGCTTAACCGACTAAGCCACCCAGGCGCCCCTAGTCTTCTGACATTCAAACACATCCCCTTTTGCTGAAAGGCAATGAGGTCCGAAAGAGGCAAGAGTGAAAATGTTATTAGAATGCACAACAGGACCAGATGGATCTGACAGATATATTTAGAACTCTACATCCTGAGGCCAGGGAATTCACTTTCTTCTCAAGTGCGCATGGCACATTCTCCAAGATAGATCACATATTGGGACATATAGCAGCCCTCAATAAATATAAAAGAATTGAGATCATACCATGCACACTCTCAGATCATAATGCTTTGAAACTTGAAATCAATCACAGGAAGAAGTCTGGAAAACTTCTCCAAAAAAGTCTCCAAAAACATGGAGGTTAAAAAAACACCCTACTAAAGAATGAATGGGCCAATCAGGCAATTAGAGAAGAAATTTAAAAATATATGGAAACAAATGAAAATGAAAACACAACAATCCAGACTCTATGGGATGCGGCAAAGGCAGTCCTAAGAGGAAAGTACATTGCACTCCAGGCCTATTTCAAGAAATTAGAAAAAGTGCAAGTCCAAAATCTAACAGCTCACCTAAAGGAACGAGAGGCAGAGCAACAAGAACGCCCCAAACCCAGTAGAAGAAGAAAAATAGTAAAAATCAGAGCAGAAATAAACAACATAGAGACCAAAGAAACAATCGAACAGATCAATGAAACCAAGAGTTGGCTTTTTGAAAAAATAAACAAAATTTACAAACCTCTAGCCAGGCTTCTCTAAAATAAAAGATAGAGCACCCAAATAGATAAAATCATGAATGAAAATGGATTTATTACAACCAACCCCTCAGAAATACAGGCAATTATCAGGGAATACTATGAAAAATTATATGCCATCAAACTGGACAACTTAGAAGAAATGGACAAATTCCTAAACACACAATCACTACCAAATTCACACGGGAAGAGATAGGAAATCTGCACAGACCCATAACTAGTGAAGAAATCGAATCAGTTATCAAAAAATCTCCCAACAAGAGCCCTGGACTTGATGGCTTCCCTGGGGAATTCTACCAGACGTTTAAAACAGAATTAATACCAATTCTTCTCAAGCTATTCCAAAAAACAGAAATCGAAGGAAAACTCCCGGACTCATTTTATGAAGCCAGTATCACTCTGATCCCAAGCCAGACAGAAATCCAGCAAAAAAAGAGAACTACAGGCTAATATCCTTGATGAATACATATGCAAAAATCCTCAACAAGATACTTGCAAATCGAATCCAACCAGCACATAAAAACAATTCTCCATCAAGATCAAGTGGGATTCACTCCTGGGTTACAGGGCTGGTTCAACATTCACAAATCAATCAATGTGATACATCACATCAACAAAAGGAAAGATAAAAAGCATATGATCCTGTCGATAGATGCAGAAAAAGCATTTGACAAAATACAGCATCCCTTCTTAACAAAGACTCTAGAGAAAGTCGGGATAGAAGGAACCTACTTAAATATCATAAAAGCCATCTATGAAAAGCCTTCAGCTAACATCATCCTCAACGAGGAAAAACTGAGAGCTTTCCCTCTGAGATCAGGAACACGACAGAGATGTCCACTCTCACCACTGCTGTTTAACATAGTGCTGGAAGTCCTAGCATCAGCCATCAGACAACAAAAGGAAATCAAAGGCATCAGAATTGGCAAAGAGGAGGTCAAACTTTCACTTTTCGCAGACAACATGATACTCTACATAGAAAACCCAACAGACTCCACCAGAAGCCTACTAGAACTGATCCAAGAATTCAGCAAAGTTGCAGGGTACAAAATCAACATACAGAAATCGGTCGCATTCTTATACACCAATAATGAAGCAACAGAAAGAGAAATCAAGAAGCTGATCCCATTCACAATTGCACAAAAAACCATAAAATACCTAGGAATAAACCTAACCAAGGATACAAGAGATCTGTATGATGAAAACTATAGAAAACTTATGAAAGAAATTGAAGAAGACACGAAGAAATGGAAAAACATTCCATGCTCATGGATCGGAAGAATAAATATAGTTAAAATGTCATTACTACCCAAAGCAATCTACACATTCAATGCAATCCCAATCAAAATTGCACCCGCATACTTCTCAAAACTAGAACTATCCTAAAATTTGTATAGAACCACAAAAGACTCCGAATAGCCAAAGTAATACTGAAAAATAAAACCAAAACGGGAGGTATCACCATCCCAGACTTTAGCCTCTACTACAAAGCTGTCATCATCAAGACAGTATGGTATTGGCACAAAAATAGACACATAGACCAATGGAATCGAATTGAGAACTCAGAGCCGGACCCAAAGGTATACAGCCAACCAATCTTTGACAAAGCAGGAAAGAATATCCAATGAAAAAAAGACAGCCTTTTTTTTTTTTAATTTTTTTTAATGTTTTATTTATTTCTAGGGGAGAGAGAGAGAGACAGCATGAGCAGGGGAGGGTCAGAGAGAGAGAGGGAGACACAGAATCTGAAGCAGGCTCCAGGCTCTGAGCTGGCAGTCAGCACAGAGCCCGACACGGGGCTCGAACCCACGAACCGCGGGATCATGACCTAAGCGAAAGTCGGACGCTTAACCGACTAAGCCACCCAGGCACCCCAAAAGACAGCCTTTTTAACATATGATGTTGGGAGAACTGGACAGCAACATGCAAAAGAATGAAACTAGTTCATTTTCTCACACCATACACAAAAATAAACTCAAAATGGATACAGGACCTGAACGTGAGACAGGAAACCATCAAAACCCTAGAGGAGAAAGTAGGAAACAACCTCCTTGACCTCCACCACAGCAACATCTTACTTGACACATCCCCCAAAGCAAGGGAATCAAGAGCAAAAATGAACTATTGGGACCTCATCAAGATTAAAAGCTTCTGCACAGCCAAGGAAACGATCCACAAAACTAATAGGCAACCAACGGAATGGGAAAAGATAGTTGCAAATGACATATCAGATAAAGGGTTAATATCCAAAATCTATAAGGAACTCACCAAACTCCACACCCGAAAAACAAACAACCCAGTGAAGAAATGGGATGAACAGACACTTCTCCAAAGAGGACATCCAGATGGCCAACAGACACATGAAATGATGCTCAGCATCCCTCCTCATCAGGGAAATACAAATCAAAACCACACTGAGATACCACCTCACGCCAGTCAGAGTGGCTAAAATGAGCAAATCAGAGAACTCTAGATGCTGGCGAGGATGTGGAGACACGGGCACCCTCCTACACTGTTGGTGGGAATGTAAACTGGTACAGCCCCTCTGGAGAACAGTGTGGAGGTTCCTCAAAAAATTAACCATAGAACTCCCCTAGGACCCAGCAATAGCACTGCTAAGAATTTACCCAAGGGATACAGAAATGCTGATGCATAGGAGCACATGTACCCCAATGTTCATAGCAGCACTCTCAAAAATAGCTAAAACATGGAAAGAGCCTAAGTGTCCATCAACAGATGAATAGATCAAGAAGATGTGGTTTATCTATACCATGGAATACTACATGGCAATGAGAAACAATGAAATCTGGCCATGTGTAGCAACATGGATGGACCTTGAGGGTGTTCTGCTGAGTGAAATAAGTCAGGCAGAGAAGGACACATAGCATATGTTTACACGTATAGGAGGATTAGGAGGAACTTGACGGAGGACCATGGGGGAGAAGAAGGGGGGAAATGGTGAGGGAGAGGGATAGAGGCAACCCATGAGAGACTCTTGAATGATGAGAACAAACTGAGGACCGATGGGGGGGGGTAGGGGGGAGATGCACATGGAGGAGGGCACTGTGGGGATGAGCACTGGGTGTTATATGGAAACCAACTTGACAATAAACTATTTATAAAAAAAATAATTAAATAATTAAAAAAAAGAACGCACAACAAAAGTTGTTCTTGATAATGGACATCTCTCTAGCCACCAAAGAGCACACATGCATAAAGACCAAATACCAAGGGGAAAGTCACAATACCAGGCTCCTCAGAAAAAAAAATTTCTAAAGAATCCTTGGCCTTTATTTATTCATAAACCACATACACACACATACACACACACACACACACACACACATACACACACACACACACACCATAGAGAAAATTTTTATTTTTCTATATGGACAACTTCATTAGATTATCAACTAATTGTATGACATCAGAAACATTTTAAGTATATTTTAAAAGTTCAGTCGCCTAAAAAGGAATTCAGAGATATCTTAAAATCACCAAGATTTCAGATTTGCTTTAATTAGGAACACGATTACTACTTAAAGATCACTATAATCTGCTTTACTATTCAATGAGCTCAATACAATAATCCCCAGCTACCAATGTTCTGGAGCCTACAGAACACCTCCTTTTGCACAACCCACCTCCCCACCACTCGTTCAAAAAACTAAGTGTACATTCATACATTTTCCATGTCCCACCAAGCTCATCGAAATAATCATCTGCCTGTAACTAAAAACATCCCATACTAAGATCACATAAAGGTATCTATAAGTTTGAGGATTCCTAACACTAAACAAGACTTAGACTTTTTTGGTAGAGTCTGTGGCTGGCCAGAGCTATTAAAGAAGCCACAAAGCACTCGATGAGCTGAACCAGAAACATCATAATCTGTCACTCTGCTCACCTCTGGGCCCAAGTTTCTCATACACATAACCTATGGCAACAATAAAAATAAACATTCCAACCATTGTGGTACAATAGGAAACATACTTGGTCTTATCTCCTAAAACTCACACAGATCCTAAAATTCTTGTGATTTCCCAAGTGCTGAGGGTGCAAGGAGCATCTTTTGTTCCAATATTTGGTCTTCACCCTCAGTTCCTGACACAAGAGCTTCTAAGACCCTTGGAATCTCCAGTGTGGTGAGTGTCTTTGTTACACTGACGAGATGACTGGGGGTCCCCAAGGGAGCTTCAAATGGGGACAGGTCACCAGAAAGACCAAGCCTTGATGAGAAGCTTGGAACTTTCAGCTCTACCCCTCCATTTTCCAGGGAGAGAAGAGCAGGGGATTGAGTTAATAATTGATCATGCCACCGTGATGAAGTCTCCATAAACTCCTTCAGATGGAGGACTCAGGGAGCTTCTGGGGGAACACATCCAACCACCAAGAGAGTGATACACCCCAACTCCAGGGGGACAGAAGCTCCCGTACTCTGGACCCTACTGGTCCTCATCCTATGTGCCTCTTCATCTGGCTGTTCACCTGTATCGGTTATCATACCCTCTGTTGTATAATAAACCAATAAGCAGAAGTGTCTCCCCAAGTACTGAGAGCCATTATAGCAAATTATTAAACCAGAGAGATCAACCCCTTACAGTTAACAATTTATACCCAAGTTGGAGACAAATACAGGTAACCCATGGACACTGGGGATCCACTACTTGCCAACTGGCATCCAAAATGAAAGCAGTCTGTGGGACTGAACCCTTAACCTGTGGGATCTGATAATAACTCCAAGAAGACAGTGTCAGAACTAAACTGAATTGCAGGACACCCAGATGATGTCAGAGAACTGGTCAGCACGGGAAAACACCCATACATTCGGTGTCAGAAGTATCCAGTGCATAGAGGAAAACAGTTTCCTGTTCAACAACATAACATGTGGCTCCTCCAGGGCTCTGGTCAAGAACTAGTTCAGAATGAGGCGCCTGGGTGGCTCAGTCAGTTAAGCGTCCAACTCCAGCTCAGTCATGATCTCACAGATCGTGAGTTCAAGCCCCACATTGCGCTCTGTGCTGACAGCTCAGAGCCTGGAGCTTGCTTCCGATTCTGTGTCTCCCTCTGTCTCTGTCCCTTCCCCGCTCATACTCTGTCTCTGTCTCTCTCTCCTTCAAAAATAAATAAACATTAAAAGAAATTAAAAAGAAAAAAAAGAACTAGTTCAGGACGAGCACCTGTGATTTTTGTTTTCCTGTTCACCAATGAAACCATGGCAGACCTTCAAAAATATATGAATGGACATGTTATAAAGACAAGAAAACTACCTTTTATTTGTTTAAATACACACAATTACATGGTTATTAGTCTTTTGGGGTCCTCGATGACTACATTCGTAAGCAATTACCCAAAGGAAAATATAAAATACATCCAAGAAATAGAAACTATTAACAGTTATTTCAAATGTTTACATACCAGCTGCTTCTCAGACCCACATCAAACAACATAGTATTTCTGCGAGGCTTATTTGGCAAGATGTAGTGTTACTAACATTTAAACACCTGTCTTGAGCGCAGAGGGTCTGGCTCATGCACATGGCTCAAGTGCTCGAGCAAGGAGACAAGCAGCAGTTGGTTCGCAACCACGAAAGGGAAAGTCGGCTGTTGGAGGGGTCCTTTTAACACCTGAAGTTCCGCTGGAACATCGGATTCTACAAATTGAGAGAGGAAAAAAACAGTAAACCTATCTCATAATGACAAAATAGCAGATTCCAATTAATGCAACACAAACTATTTACATCTAAGGAAATAAAACACAAAACAGTAGTTATGCCCAGTGGGGTTAATCAAGACAGACTTTCCTGAACTGAGTTTGGAGTCAAACTCTGGAAGCTGGAAGACTAGCAGAGGGATGCCATGGAGGGGGGAGGGGGAGAGTGTGGTAGTAATGACAGGTGCAAAGGCAGAACTAGGTAAATGAATACCTAAACATTCAAGCAAATGAAAGGCAACAGGATGGCTTTTTCCTTCAAGAGGACAGCCGAAGCCCATGCATGAAGAAGCAAGTTTGGCCGCGCAACGAGGTCAAGGGAGGAAGGACAGAAACTACCTGGGGCATATGCTATGTGTACACCAGGTGTTTCATGTGCACAAGCTCATTCAATCTTCACAAAAACAGTGGAAAGGAAATGTTACCGTTCTCACTTTACAGATCTCATAAAGAGGTTAGCTAACTTGTAAGCAGATAGATCAGAATAACTCCCAAAGCGAAGTTCATTTATTTTGAAAGAGAGCAAGCGAGCACGGGAGGGGCAGAGCGAGAGAGGGAGAGAGAAAATCTCAAGCAGGCTCCATGCTCTCAGGGCAGACCCCAAAACGGAGCTCAAACTCCCCAACTGTGAGATCATGATTCGAGCTGAAACCAAGAGTCGAATGCGTAACTGAGCCTCACAGGCGCCCCTGAGCCTGTCCTCTCCGCTACACAAGCCCAAGCAGATGAATGAGTTGGCACTTCAAGCTGAAGGTTGTAAGTTCTCATTTACTCTTTATTTAATATGTCACTGAATAGGCCAAAAGCAGTCAGAAGGAAAAATGTCTAAGGAAACTGTTCTGGAACATGAAACAGGTAGACAGGAAGGGACATGCAACAGTCACAAGAGCCTACTAAAGGAGGTAAATGAAAGAAACATGGAGGAAAGAACACGTCCCAGAGAGGTCAAGAAAGAAACGCACTGGCCAATTATACAACACGAGGAAAAGGAGGATGGAGGCGTTAATGGGAGTGAAAACTGTAAGAGGGGCTGTTAGAAGAAAGAGGAGACCTTGTGATCTTTCCAATTGTGGGTCCGTTCAATTGGAAATACCCTGCAGAACCAGAGAACACACATCCTACATCTGCTAAAAAGCCTTCCCATCTTAAATATTCTATTCCACCCTCCTCTATAATCTATTAAGGTCCTGGAAAAGTCAGTTTCTAAATCCAGACTTCATCACCAATTTCCTCTCTGACTTGTAAGGAGACCAAAAGAACACCTATGAGGTACGGAGATGTGCTATTGGTTTTAAATGAAAACTTAACCAAGTATGGGGGTGAGGAAAGAATGAAAAACGTGCCCATGTAAAAATTTCTCTATGTAAAGACATCTTAAAGTTAAAACGTGAATCACAAATTCAGATATAGTACATAGATCTGTGCTGTACATGACACAAAAAAGAAAAGATAGTAAAATTTATATAGAGCTCTTATAAGCTAGTAAGAAAATGAAGCACAGTTAAAATTCAAATAGGTTTAACATAACTAGTAACTAATGACATATACATTAATATAACTATGGTACCAGAATTTGCCATTAGATTGGTAACTATTTAAAGCCTGGAGGGGCGCCTGGGTGGCTCAGTTGGTTAAGCTTCCAACTTTAGCTCAGCCCACTTCGGATCCTGTGTCTCCTTTCTCTCTGTCCCTCTTGCTCCGGCTCTGAATCTCTCTCTCTCTCAAAGATAAATGAACGTTTAAAAAAAATCAAATCCTGGAATACATGGTATTGTTATAGGCACAGAAAAGCAGACATTCTCAATCACAAGGTGGTAAAAGTGTTTGCAACTTCTGGTAATAAATACAGAATTCAAAATGTACAAATATTTGACCCAGCACTTCTAGTTTTTGGAAACATCCACCAAGAAAATAAGTAAACAAAGCACAGCAAATATATAAGATGTTTAGCATACCACTGTTTAGAATACTGAAAACCTGCTAGGTAAGTTATATACATACCACAGGATATTATGCACTTGCTGGAAACGATGGTGTATAAAAAGATAATCATGAATAGCCCGTTATCCAGTCAAAGGAGCAAGAATAAAGCAGTAATACTAATGAAGGTGAGGCGAGATAGTCCCATACAAACCAATACAACCTCTCTGTTCATCATTTAATCAAAATGTATCAAAACTTTTTTTTTAATGTATTTCTTTAACCCAACAAATCCTACTTCTGTACATGTAGTCTAAAGAAATAATCAGGTATCAATAAAGACTTTTGTGGGAGGCTCAGTGGATTAAACATCTGACTCTTGATTTCAGCTCAGGTCATGATGTCATGGTTGGTGAGATTGAGCCCTGAGTCGAGTAAGGCTCTGAGCTGACAGCACAAAGCCTGCTTCAGATTCTCTTTCTCCCACTCTCTGCCCTTTGCCTGCTCCTCTCTCTCTCAAAATAATTAAGCATCACAAAGCAGAACATAAAAGGTTTATCATACTATGATTATAATTTAAAAATGCATTTATTTCATAGCTATATAAATATATATACAATAGAAAAAACAAAACAGACAAAATCTCTCCCCCTTGTTTTCAACAATATATCAATAGAATTTGTACAGGAAATGAAATTACAGTGAACATGCTGTTTTACAGTCTGCCTGTTTGATCCTTGGGATCTAGATTCTTAAAAGAAAAAATTTTTTTAATGTTTTATTTATTTCTGAGAGAGAGAGAGAGAGCGAGCGAGCAAGTGAGCGCAAGCAGGGGAGGGTCAGAGAGAGAGGGAGACACAGAATCTGAAACAGGCTCTACACTCCAAGCTGGCTGTCAGCACAGAGCCCGACGCAGGGCTCAAACCCACGAACTGCGAGATCATGACCTGAGCCAAAGTCAGATGTTCAACGGACTAAGCCACCCAGGCGCCCCTTTTTTCTTTTTAATTTTTTTTTTTTAAGTAGGATCTTAGTATCTAGAAATCCACCTGGCTTACAGCAGTCCTCATTAATATTTGCAAATGAATATACTAAATTGTTAGTGGTGAATCATTTGGAATGGGAGTACAGATGACTTTCTCCTCTTTTTCCTTTATTTCCTTAAATTTTTCTGAATGATTTCTCTAAATTTTTATCTTATTTGGACAAACTCAGATAGAAATCTTTAACCCATTCAAGATATCTTTGACAATATCATTTTTTACGAGAGAGACAGCGCATGTGCACGAGAGAGGGGCAGAGGGAGAAAAATCTTAAGAAGGCTCCATGCTCAGCGCAGAGCCTGACACAGGGCTCAATCCCACGAACCTTGAGATCATGACCTGAGCTGAAATCAGAAGCTGGACAATAAACCGACTAAGCCACCCAGGCGACCGGTCAACAATAGATTTAAATGCAAGTCATCAAATAAACTGTCTCTAGCTATGCCAAAATGAAAACAGTAATCTCTGGGTAATCAGATTGTGGTTTTTAAATTTTCTTCTTTAGGTTTTTCTATAATTTCAACATACTCTGTAATGCGAAAAAAAAATTTTTAATATATTGATTTGCCAACAATGGTGAGCTGATGGTTAGGACGGTTTTCTGCTTCTCTATACTCATACTTCCCTACTTTCTAAAATAATTAACTTCTACTTTTTAATAAGAAAAACAAAACAAAAAAAGAACTATCAGTGGAGTCAAATGAACCAACTAAATCAAGAAAATAGCAGGGTGCCTGGGTTTCATGTGAAAATAGCAGGGTTGGACGTTAAGCGTCCGACTTCGGCTCAGGTCATGATCTCAGGGTTCGTGGGTTCGAGCCCCGCATCAGGCTCTGTGCTGACAGCTAGCTCAGAACCTGGAGCCTGTCTTTTGATTCTGTATCTCCCTCTCTCTCTGACCCTCCCCTGCTCACCCTGTCTCTCTCAAAAATAAGTTTAAAAAATAAAAATAAAAAAATTTTTTGCAATTAAAAAAGAAGAAGAAGAAGAAAATAGCAACTGTAAAAAAAAAAAAAAGACCAGTGGACAAATACCAAACGCAGGAAGGAGTAAAACTGAAAGGCAATGAAGGCTGACACTGAATGCTTCCCATTTCAATCCTGGTCATGCAGAAGAGGGAGATCAAAGTGGCTAATAGGAAAGATGAGGCCAGGTCCTCTTACAAAAGAATAAGAAGTGGTATGAGATCCTAGGTGAATTAGAGTTCTAGAATTCTGCCAAGAAGGAGATGGGTAGACAAACAGGAAAAGGATCACGGACTTCAGGCTCCTCAGGCAAGTAGGATCTGAATAAATGGTCCATTATTAAATGAAGGAGAAACCTGGAGGATTAATCTGAGCGAAAATTTCTGGAAAACTTCTGTCAGATGAAAGAAAAACCAAAGAGCCTGACAATAGGCTTACTGCTGCTCTCCTTCTACAGCATGTTGGGGTGGGGGGTGGGGGGGGAGACATGCAGTAAGGTTTTAGAGTTAGACTTAGGTTCTGAATTTTCTGACTCTACCATAAACTGTAAGAGTGACTACTTCACATCATACAGACGACCTCCAAGAAATCCTGTAACTTGTTCTAAGTCTACCAAAAATGAAACTATTCTCCATAGACTTTACTTTTCACATAAAAAGACATTATGTCTGGATATTCTGGACCTCTCTGGGAAAAAACGCAATACGTAAACACAACAGTACTATCAGTAACCTAGGAGAAGGAAGTCTTTCAAAGCTTATCTAAGATCACTCCCTTCAAGAATAGGATCTCTCCTTTGCAGAAAACCTTATCTCAATGTTACAGAAAACACACACTTGGATGTTTACAGCTGGAACTTTTCCTCTGACATTAACATTTCACCTAATACTGAGCTGCCTTAGTAAACCAGGTTTCATGTGAAAAAAAAAAATCAGTACATTAAAAAATAGTTCTCTCCAGGCACCTAGGTGGCTCAGTCAGTTGGGCCTTCGACTTCAGCTCAGGTCATGATCTAAGGTTCCTGGGCTCTAGCCCGCATCGGGCTCTGTGCTGACAGCTCAGAGCCTGGAGCCTGTTCAGATTCTGTGTCTCCCTGTCTCTCTGCCCCTCCTCCTCTCATGCTCCGTCTCAAAAATAAATAAAACATTTTTAAAAAAAAAAAGTTTTCTTAAGACTGCTCTCTGTCAATGACCTCCTTAAATTACCACCACAGTCTGCTTTTGTCTCCTTTAGGGTCAAGAATTATAGACAGTATCGGGGTGAAGTTCGAAGGACTTAAGGAATAAATTAAACTTTCCAACTTGGCTTGCACCTTCAAATCCACTGCAACATCTTAATATGTTTCATGCTTCAACTGAGTGTGTATTCCCTGTAATCATCCTAACTACCATAAAGCCAAAACCTCCCTGAATCAATGCATTCATTCCTGATGGCCCAACTTAACTTTAAAAACTGCCAAAACAAGTGGTAGTAATTAAAGGCCCTATGAACCTTCAATAAAATAGTGGATACTCTGAAGTGGTTAGAGTCAACGTTTTAAGTATCTCTCACTATAAAATAACTTGCCTGACTTAACGCTGTATCTCCTAGTAACCAAAGCCTAGCACCACCACCCCCCCCAAAAAAAAAAAACGTGGGGCATTGTTTTTCTTTAAACCGAACAGGGTGATTTCCATTCGGCCCCACTCTAAGAAGTCTTTAGCTCCCCTATCAGTGAGACGCTACAAATTTAAACGCTTAACCCAAACTGTTCAGCGTATAAGGTCTGCAAAACCTCCGTCTAATAGTTTACAAAGTTCACTCTCAACGTCTGACAAAACTACAGGGCTCCAGAGCTGGAAAGCAGCCTGGGGGAAGTCTTACCACGTCCGGAGCCGAGTCCGCAAAGAGGAAACCACGAAACATAAACGTAAACAAACCAGTGGGTCGTGGACGCTTGTTTCAATATACGTTTACCTCACCCAGGCCGCCCGCCCGCCGCCCCCCGCGCTGTATCGCTGGGCCGGGGTCCAGCCGAATTCGCCCCGGGGCTGCGGCGAAGCTCGGGGGTGCTCGCAGCAGCCCTGCCCGCACAGGAATGAAGGTGGATGGGTGCAAGATGAGGCCCGCCGCGGCATTCGAGGTCCCTCACCATCATACTTGGGGTCCGAGCCGTCGGCCGGGAACTCGATGGCAGGCGGCGCAGGAACAGCCTCTGCCCCGTCGCCCTCCGCCTGGCGCTCCCGGGTCCCGGAGCTGCCTCCCAGCATCTCCCGCAGCGCGCGGGCCCCGCCACCTAGCACGGCACCCACTCACTCTGCACCAGCGGCGCCCGCCACCGGATGCGGAAAGTAGTCCCTCGCAAGGCGGAAGACCCGCCCCGGCCTTCCGCGCGCCGCCAGCCGGGGCGGGCCCTATCGCGGGCTCCGCCCTCTCCCGGTCCCTGGAGGAAAGGATGGGCTGGTCCGGCGCTGGCACCCTAGTGGGCTGGTCCTCGCGTGGAGGCCGGTGAAATGGAGGCTCTCGGTTCTCGCTACGCCCGGGGTCCTCTACCTGTGTTCCCGGCCACCCTGGAGGTCTTAGTACCCGCACACGAGTCAGAGTGTTCACCTCTCACGCTGAGACTCAGATGTGTCTGCAGAGATTCTAATCCAAATACATACTTTCTGTGGATACATTATTTGTCATTTGTTTAAAAAAAAAAAATCAAAAGTATCTGCAGGACCTACCTCAACAAGAACTGACCCTATTTTGTCAACCATTAAACCAAAAACAACAAAAAAGGGGAATGCCAACCATATTCCAAAGTAAATCCAACTTAAAATTTTCGCTTTTTGAGACTGAACTTTCAACGGAAATACTTTCAAATCTGAGACTGCCTTTTCCAAGTGACCCCCTAGCCACACTGCATCGACTGTGACTTGAAGTCTTTAGCTTCAAAAATCTTCTGCCCTCTGGAGATGTCTTTGATTCTTTGATGACTTGGTGACCAACACAATGCTGCCAGAAATGATTCTTAGATCTCAGATCAGATTATGCAGCTGGGATAAAAAGCCTTTCAGATTTTGAGCCTCAACCCCAGTGCAATGTGCAAAAGTGATACTGCTTAAGAAGTTTATGTGAGCACAGTTTTCTTTTAAAGTCATACAGGATGCATTCAGCCTGATAGAAGTAATTTGGATAGGATTCACCAAATAACTCCCACCAAAGCTTAGGGATACCTCTTTCCATGCCCTGCTGATTTATCCATATGTATCCACAACTTTAAAAATGCAAATACTTTTGACTCATTATTCCACTTTCAGAAATTTATTCTAAGAAACAGGTTTAGAATAGCAAAACAACTCAGCTAAATCTATTAATTGCAACACTAGTTATAATACCCAAAACAGGAGGACAACATAATTGACTGAGTCACTTATGAACATCCATACGCACACATTACAACCAATAAAAAGTTGGTATGCAATATCGAGTTCTTGCCACTTTCCACCCCCACCAGAATGAAGAAAGCAGCAAACCCATTCAGGTAGGAAAATAAATGAAGGCAACATTTCTAGAAGACGATATTCAAGTTATGGTGAGAAGTTTTAAATAGGCATACTCTTAAACCTACATGCATTTCCTATACACAAAGGAAATAATCAGAGTGGTGAAAAAAAGATAAATCTATGAGTATGCATCAAAGTGTAGTTGATAACAGAAAAGCACTGGAATAAATCCAAATTCCAAGAAGAAGAGCAGTTAGGGTACACCCAAGCAATGAAAACTTATGCAGCCATTACAAAAATGGGGGATTGGGCAGGTGCATGTTCCTCTATTTCTTCCATGATGTCTAGTTTTTCTAGAAAATTCTAGTTTTTCTCTATTTTATTGGCCATCCATCTCAGTATCACTTTCTGGACTCTCCTCCTCCAAATGCATAATTCTGCTCTTGTCATGTCAGCCCACATTCTCTCAGGAGATAACCACATGCAGTGCTATCACTTTACATACTATCTATGGGCTAGCAACCCCTAAATGTATCTCTGCAACACAGACTTATTCTTTTGGATGACTCAAATGCATCTCAAATTTCTGAAAGCAAACTCTTGATATTCCTCCAAAAATTTGTTTTCCACTATGTCTCTTCATTCATTTAAGTAGCACACAATCCACCCACTTATTCATACCTAAAACATGAGAGTCAACCTTTATTCCGTATCCAGAATTTAGCCGGACTGCCTATATATTAACTAAAAATTAGAAACATGATATAGCTTATAAACATGTAATATCAAACAAACAATTAACTGGGGGAAACTTCTGGGTGGCTCAGTCGGTTGAGCGTCCGACTTCAGCTCAGGTCATGATCTCACGGTTCGTGGGTTCAAGCCCCTCATCGGGTTCTGTGCTGACAGCTCAGAGACTGGAGCCTGTTTCCTATTCTGTGTCTCCCTCTCTCTCTGCCACTGCCCCACTCATGCTCAGTCTCTCTCTGTCTCGAAAATAAATAAAACAAAATAAAAATTAAAAAAAAACAAGCAATTAACTGGAAAGGAAACCAAACAGCCAAAAAACATAGAAAAAGACACACAAATTACACCAGGGACAGGTAAAGGCAAATTAATGAAATATCATTTCAAACTATCATATTTGCAAAATTAGTCTTTCATACCAAGTGTGGTTGAGGATGTGGAGGAAAGGGAGCTATCATACACCACTAAAGAGCTATTTAGTGATACTGGATAAAGTCAAATGACACATAACCAAGATCCAGTAATTTAATCTCCATTCTCTTTGGATGCTTCTAGATGTGCCCAAGGATACATATATATGTGTATGTCTACATGTCTTCTCATGAATATTGAAAATAACACAGCATATATTGCAGAGGTTTTTTTTTTAATGGTAATAATAAAATAATAATTGCAGGGGCGCCTAGGTGGTTCAGTCGGTTAAGAGTCCAACTTCAGTTCAGGTCATGATCTTGAGATTTGTGAGTTCAAGCCCAGCATAGGGCTCTGTGCTGACTGACAGCTCAGACCCTGGAGCCTGCTTCAGATTCTGTGTCTCCCTCTCTCTCTCTACTCCTTGCCTGCTCACGACTGTCTCTCTCTCTCTCAAAAATAAATAAACATTAAAATAATAAGAATAATAATAATTGTAACATTTACTGAGCACTGTGTCAATTCCATTCCTTCACCTGTTCTGTACTTTGACAAATATTAACTCATTCAATCCTCATTACAAATTACAAGCCAAGTGCTATAATTATCCTAGTTTGTACTTGAGAACATAGAGGCAAAGAGAGCTTTTCAAATAAATACCTTGCCTAAGGCCACACAACCTGATGTATCTGGGGCAGCCAGGATTTTTTTCTGCATGTCATCTTTCATTGCTATCTACGTTTTTATGACAGCTTTTTTTTAATGTTTTATTTATTTCTAGGAGAGAGAGAGAGACAGCGTGAGCAGGGGAGGGTCAGAGAGAGAGGGAGTCACAGACTGAAACAGGCTCCAGGCTCTGAGCTGGCAGTCAGCACAGAGCCTGACGCGGGGCTCGAACCCACGAACCGCGAGATCATGACCCAAGCGAAAGTTGGACGCTTAACCGACTAAGCCACCCAGGCGCCCCTATGACAGCTTTAATGAGATAACTTATACACCATAAAACTCATTCTAAGATTCTTTTCAAATGTACAAATTGCTGGTTTTTAGATACGCAGAGTTGGGCCATGATCACCACTATCTGATATATTTTTAATGTTTATTTATTTAATTTGAGAGAGAGAGAGTGCCAGCAAGAGAGAGAGGGAAAGAGAGAATCCCAAGAACACTCTGTGCTGTCAGCGCAGGGCAGACAGGGGCTCGATCTCACAAACCATGAGATCATGACCTGAACCAAAATCGACAGTAAGACGCCCAATGGACTGGGCTATCCAGGTGCCCCAAGGCTATCTGATTTTAGAACACTTTTTGTCACCCCCAAAAGAGACTCCTTTGGGGCTGGATTTTTTTTGTTTTTTTGTTTTGTTTTGTTTTGTTTTATTTATTTTTTTTTAAATTTTTTTTTAATGTTTTTATTTATTTCTAGGAGAGAGAGAGAGACAGTGTGAGCAGGGGAGGGTCAGAGAGAGAGGGAGTCACAGACTGAAACAGGCTCCAGGCTCCGAGCTGGCAGTCAGCACAGAGCCCGACGCGGGGCCCGAACCCACGAACCGCGAGATCATGACCTAAGCGAAAGTCGGACGCTTAACCGACTAAGCCACCCAGGCGCCCCAGGGGTTGGATTCTTTTTGGACTCCCTTATTTGTTACATCAAAATAAATAAGTATATTACATATGCAAATGAATATTATAAAACTGTTAGAATGATTCAACCAGATTCAAGGTGCTTAGTTAAGTACAGTACACTTCATGCAGTAGGCAGAGAAAAAACAAACACATACAAACACACACATAGGCAGTTTGGCCCTAAATTTGGCCTTGTAATTTACAGTTTGATGCCATATATGTAAAAATGTTTAAATATGCAAGAAAGCATATTATTCTGATATATATAGTAAAAATATTAAAATATCAATGGGAATATCTGACTTTAAGAAAGAGATTACTTCTTGAGAGGAAGGAGGAGAGCAGGATTAAAAATAAGAATTTAACGACATTTGTAAATGCTATGTTTTTTTTTAAGAAAAGCAATTCTCTATTTTTTAATGTTTATTTTTGAGAGAGAGACAGAGACAGAGAGCGAATGGGGAAGGGGCAGAGAGAGAGGAAGACACAGAATCCCAAAGCAGGCTCCAGGCTCTGAGCTGTCACCACAGAGCCCAACACAGGGGTTGAACTCAGGAACTATGAGATCATGACCTGAGCTGAAGTCAGATGCTCAACCAACTGAGCCATCCAGGCACAAGGGAAGCAATTCTTAAGCAAATACAGCTTAAAGTCAGCAGTTGTTAAATTTGGGTATGGAAACTTCAGTGTTTATCTTATTCCATGTACCTTTTTACATGTTTGAAGAATTTCATATTTATAATTCTTTTCCAAGAAAACACGTGTATTAGCCGGGGCTCTCCAGAGAAACAAAACCAATAGGATGTGCATACAGAGATAGATTTGTTTTAAGGAATTGGCTCACACAAGCAAATCTAAAATCTGCAGGATGGGCCAGGGAAGAGCCGACGGTGCGGTCACGTCCAAAGGCCATGTGCTGGAAGAAGTCCTTCTTGCTTGGAGAAAGTCAGTCTGTTGGTTCCATGAAGGCCTTCAATTGATTGGATGAGGCCCACTCAGGTTATGAAGGGCCATCCACCTTACACAAAATCCACTGATTTAAATGTTAATCTAATCAAAAATCACCTCACAGAGACTTCCAAAATAATGTTTTGTTGTTGTTGTTAACTTTTTTTTTAAAGATTTGTTCTTAATTTGAGACAGATATTAAGAACAAGCTGGGGAGGGGCGGAGACAGAGGCAGACAGAATACCAGGCAGGCTCTGTTCTGTTAGCACAGACCCATCGTGGGACTCGAACCATGAACTGTGAGATCATGACCTGAGCTGAAATCAAGAGTTGGACGCTCACCCAACTGAGCCACTCAGACGCCCCCAGAATAATGTTTAATCAAATATTTGGGCACCATGGCCCAGCCAAGTTGATACATTAAATTAAACACCACAAGTTCGTCCCTTGTCAACCTGGCATCCTTATGCATCCTGTTACACCATATTTAGTTCTCAAAGACAGTGAGAAGGTCAGACCTCTGCTTGACATGATACAACTCTTATGCCAAAAACCAAAACTGCACTAAACCTTTTCTCAGAAAAGGACGAAAAGTCTTTGTGTGATGATTACTCTTCTCTGATACCTTACAACTTAAAAACTATGATGTAAACTTGACAGTACTTAAATACTATGATATAAAATCATTGCATCTTTTAAAAAAATTTAATGTTTATTTATTTTTGAGAGAGACAGAGTGCGAGCAGAGGAGGGACGGAGAGAAAAGGAGACACAGAATCCGAAGCAGGCTCCAGGCTTTGAGCTGTCAGCACAGAGCCAGATACAGGGCTCAAACTCACCAACCACAAGATCATGACCTGAGCCGAAGTCAGACGTTTAACCGACTGAACCACCCAGGTGCCCCTAAAATCAATATCTTATGCATCCTATATAATAAGGAGATAAGGGAATAAGAGAATGAAGGAAAATAAAGATATTTGATAGATGGATAATATGGACATACACACTTACACAAACACTGTCATAACAAAATAAAGTACAAATACTCATTACAGTTACAGTTCTTGGTTACTGTAATTGATCTTAAGGTAATAACTGGTATTTATAGCTAACAACTTTCTCCCACTACCCATTTCATATTCCCTTTGCCCTCAGGAAGCACCTCAGCTGGTCACGGTTCTTCACTTAATAGGGTGATCTCAACCTCCTTTCTTGAAGAGTCTGGGCCATTAGTAGTGCTGCCTAGGTTGGGTTGTTATAGTTTTCCATTGACTTTAATCATAGGGCATGATAATTCTAAGAGCCACCCTAAGGGATCTCCTGCATTCCAGATCCTTTCTTACTTCCACTGTGGAAGTCCAATTTCACCTTGTTACTAAGGATCAGTCACCCCAGCCAGTACAGTAACTCTCTTATCTGCCTGTTGCTTTAGTCGTGAGGAGCCTAAGGTGGCTATGTGGCCATCTTAGCTTGTAGTTCAGTTGAATCATTCTTGTGTCTCTTAGTAGAAGAACTAAGACCTTTGGAACTCCTTTTGGAACTAAGACTTCTAAGCCAGTAGAGGATAGGGTCACAGGGACAGGGAGCAAAATGTTAGAGAGTCACTAAGGGTAATACTAATTAGTGCCACTCCCACTTCAACTCCTTGATTTAGGGACCTATGGGTCCCAGATGAGGAAGAAACAGCACAATGTTTTTATTGGACACATATTCAGAACATAAACAGCTTCTGGAGAATCTTGCCCTGGTCCTACAAGTTGTGGCCACTTAGCTCTGGCACTGTAACTGAGTCCTCAAATGGCCATTCCATCAAGTCAGTTGCTTCAGGAAGGTAGGGAACATGGCAAGACAAGAGACTTCCATGGGCATGGGTCCATTGCCATACTTCATTTGCTGGAAAATGGGCTCCGTTATCAGAAGCAATGCTGTGTGGAATACCATAATGGTGGATAAGCATTCTATAAGTCCACAAAGTGTAGCTCTGAAGAATAATTGCACCCAGAGAAGGCAAATCAGTGCCCACAATATCTATTTTAGTAAAAACAAAACACTTCTCCTTCCATGAAAAAAGTGGTATAATGCAATCAACCTGCCACCAGGTAGCTGGCTCATCACTCCAGGGAATGGTGCCATATTGGGGGCTCAGTGTTGGTTTCTACTGCTGGCAGATTGGATACTCAAGAGTGGCTACAGCCAGAACATTCTTGATAAGTAGAAGTCCATGTTACTGAGTCTATCCATAACCTCCTTTCCTGTCACCATGGCCACTTTGTTCTGAGCCCACTGGGTGATGACAGGAGTGGCTGAGGAAAGAGGCTGACTAGTACCCACAGATGGATCATCCTATTAACTTGATTTTGAAAGTCTTCTACTTAGATCACTCTGGTGAGCATTCACACAGGATACAAATACCTTCACATTTTTCACCCATCTAGTGAGGTCCATCCACACCCCTTCCCCAAACTTCCTTGTCACCAATTCTATTGCATTCTTTCCAAGTCCTTAACAATCCAGCCCAATCATTGGTCACATGCTGTAATGTGGTATGTGTATGTATATGTACACATGTATGTGTATACAATCACATATATGGCCATTTCTCCTTCCAAACAAAATGAACAATCAGATTCATTTTTTGGAAGTTCTGTTCACTGAGAGGATTTCCCTTCACCTTTGTCCTTCAGGGGTGTCCTAGAAAAGAGTTGTAATGCTACTCTGTCCACATTCCAGTGATGTCTGCCTATTTGTGCAGAACCATGTATGAACAAGGGTCAAGTCTTCCCTCTCTCTGTATAAGCTCTAGTCATAGAGAACTCTCCCCATGAAGCCATACATGCAGGCTTGGAAAGAGGAGGTATTGTAGCAAGAGTGGGAGCCATGGGCATTCGAGCCATTTATTCATGGTATTTGTGCATTCAGGGCCTCCTTGGGCATGATCTTCCATTTGATGATGGAGTGCTTCTGCACACCCAAATTTATGCCTTAGTAGGTCAGATAACACCTATTATGATGAGCAGTTCAGATTGCATGGTAATGTGGTGTCCTATACTTAAGCATCAGTTTCTACTAAGTCCCAGTATCAGGCTAAAAGATATTTCTCGAAATGAAAGTAGTTATCTGAAGATGAAGGCAAGAGGGCCAGTTGGGTCTTATGATGGGTCAGCCCTTCCAATGCATTTAGAACAAAATTCAGACTCCTCTGCATGGCTTACAAGGCCCTTCAAGAGTTACTCCAGCCTTCCTTGCCAATCTCTGCTCGAGCCACTCTCATGGTAGTCTATGGGATGACATTGATGAACAGAAATGTAAGACCCATGACTTAAGCATGTCAGAGAGTGCCAGAGCATAGGTAGAAATTGTTCTTCAGGTTATAGCCTCTAGAGCAGGGATGGAGCCACACAGGAAGTAAGAGAGAAATATCAGTGACTTAACAATTGTTAGCCATTGGCTGCATAGTTGGCCCCCTTACCCACCTTCTCCACCTATACTGCATGTACATTATGGCTTTTCCCTCACAGTGAAGCAAAGATATACTCTCTAAAGAGATGGAAATTTCTTCATGCCAAGGACGAGGGTTCTTAAAGTTGATTAGGAGAATTCAAGGTGATATTGTGTGAATCTCTATTGCCACATCATGTCACGGACTCTCAGTACCTTCTTTGCTACTAGAGTCACAAGCATCTTTCAGTTTAATCCAAACTAGAAAGCCAATTCCAGAAACCATGGAACAAAACAGTTGGCATTCCGGAGTAGGGCTTCCTCTTTTGGGTAGTGTAGGTAGTGTGCCTGTGTGTATTTGTCCACTTGTGTATGTAGGTGTGTGCACAAATTGCCAAGCCAGTCTCTCCTTTATCAACCCCTGTGTCAAACTCCCTAAGGTGAAGCTTTCCCATCGATACGCATGAACTTCAAAGTCAGTTCTCTCAGCAGGGGGAAGATCAGGAACATCAGAGGAAGCCTCCACTAGCTTCCTTTATTAATCATCATGTTATATATTACGGTACCCAACGCAGGTGCTATAAACTTTATTAGTGTAAAATTAATGGTATTTCCATACACGTTTGGGAGTGATAAGATTGGAAGAAGTAGAAATATCTGATTTATATAGTGAGTAATTAAGATCAGCTGGATGGATCAACAAAGAGAGATTTCAGAATATTACACAAGGTAACTAACACTGACTTCGGTATGCTGTGTAAAACTGTGGTTGTATATATTTTATCCTCTTCCCAGAAGACTCATTCATCTGATGGTAAGGAAATTGTACCAGTGTTGCATTCTCCAGTTTTCACGTGGTTTCTATTTCCTTTAGTTCTATTACAGCTTTAGGCATCCTGTAGGTATCTGGTAATTGTCAATGAGTGAGAGTTTGGGAAATGGTCCCACACCATAGAAGGTGCCCTTCAAGATGGCGTCCAATGATCTCTGCTTCTTGGTCTTCATATCCTTTTCAAGTTCCCTCTCACATTGTGCTAAGGTTGGTCTGTACGATCACTAGCATACACAGAATAGATGGTATGAAACTTCATTAGTTTAAAAGACACTGTGCCTTCCATCTTGCTCTCTCACCTTCATCTCTCACTCAGGGGGAAACAAGCTGCCATGTTGTGAGCAGCCCTAACAGTGAGGCCCATGTGATGAGGAACTGAGGCCTTTCAGCAATATAGAAGTGCACTTGGAGCAGATTCTTCATCTCCAGTAAATGGGATGCTGCCATCTTATTTTTAAAAATACTTTTTTTTAAAGTTTATTTTGAGACCAAAAGTTTATTTTGGGGCCAAAGAGGGGGAAGCCCACAGAGAGAGAGAGAGAAAGAGAGAGAGAATCCCAAGCAGGCTCTACAGAAGCCTGATGCGGGGCTCAAACCCATTAACCATGAGATCATGATCTAAGCTGAAGTCAAGAGTCAGACACTTAACTGACTAAGTCACCAAAGCACCCTTTAAAGACTTTATTTATTTATTCTTTTAATGTTTTATTTATTTCTAGGAGAGAGAGACAGCGTGAGCAGGGGAGGGTCAGAGAGAGACGGAGTCACAGACTGAAACAGGCTCCAGGCTCCGAGCTGGCAGTCAGCACAGAGCCCGATGCGGGGCTCGAACCCACGAACCGCGAGATCATGACCTAAGCGAAAGTCGGACGCTTAACTGACTAAGCCACCCAGGCGCCCCTAAAGACTTTATTTTTAAGTAAACTCTATACCCAACACGGGGTTTGAACTTACAACCCCGAGATCAAGAGTTGCATGCTCCCCCAACCAGGTGCCTTGGGATGCTGCCATCTTGAGATGGCAGGTATCTACTGCCCAGGACAAATACTTGTCTGCAAACTGAAGGACTCAGCCAGAATGACCCAGCTACACTGCTCACAGATTCCTAACCCTCAGAAACTGTGGGGGAAATATATGTTTTCAGGTGGATAATTTGGTGGAAATATATGTTTTCAGGTGGACAATAATTAATACATATGCTAAACTAGACTTCAAGCATCTTATCAGGGTGAGGAATGCCCTAAACCAACACCTCCTGAAAATTCTGTTTATCTGGGGTGCCTGGCTGGCTCAGTCAGTAGAACATGATCTTACAGAACCGATCTCAGGGTCGTAAGTTTGAGTTCCATGTTAGGTATGAAGATTACTTAAAAATAAAATCCTTAAGAAAATTCTGTTGATCTGGCTGGCTACCAAGCAACAGTTGTGATGTCATCAGAATTAGAACTCTAATTTACTGGGATCTTTCCAAACACTTGACAGGAAGTCCCAAAGAAAAGGGGACTTCTCAAGTGAGTACATCTATTTCTGCTTTCTTTTTACTTTCCTATAAAAAGTGAATAAACTAGGGATCTTCAAAACAAAATTGGTTCTTACATTCCTCATGTCAACTGATAGATTTTAAATGGCAACTTCAAGTGGTTACTGCCAGTTAGAGCGGATCCCATTCCCCATTGAAAGTCCCATTTCAATCCTGGGACTTCTTTTGGTTTGGGGTCTCAGCCCCAGGGCAATGTGCAAGAGACGGCTTTTTTAAAACAATTTTTATACAGGTTTCCAAAATTGTCATGTATAAGATTTTAGCAAATCATTCATATTTTTTTAACTATTTAAAATATTTTATTTATTTCTGAGAGAGAGAGAGAGACAGCATGAGTTGGGGAGGGTCAGAGAGAGAGGAAGATACATAATCTGAAACAGGCTCCAGGCTCTGAGTTCGTAAGTTCAAGCCCCACATTGGGCTCCAGGATGACAATGCAGAGCTTCCTTGGGATCCTCTCTCTTTCTCCCTCTGTCTCTCTCTCAAAATAAATAAAAATTTAAAAAATATATATTTCAACTAAAACTATCAGGATGCATATTTGAAAAAGTGGATATTACTTAACAGCTTTTGGTTTCCATCCAATGAGCTATATAACATAGACCTAGAACAGGCATAGTGTGAAGTTTTTTAAAGCTCCTTGAGATTAAACAATGAAATACTGCACTGTTTACAATGTCTTTAAATGTCATTTTGGGGGATTCCCCAAAAATATTTTTGTGTTCATATTCTCATAACCCCAAATTCTCCACTGCCTTAATGGTACATCTTATCTCCCAAATTATCCAAATCCCATTTGTAACAGACTGAGTGCTCAAAGGATAAAAATGTAAAAGTGTAATTTTTAGAGGCAGTTGAGCACCTACTCTTGAAAGCGGCTCAGGTCATGGTTCCAGGACTGTGCGACAAAGCAGCCTGTCTGGCTCCATGCTGAGCATGGGGCCTGCTTGGGATTCTCTCTCTCCCTCTGCCCCTCTCCCCTACTTGCACTCACCCTTTAAAAAAAAAAAAAGGAATTTTTAGTCACTTTAAAATTATTATATAAGGAACATACATGTTTTTCTGACTACATCTCCCTCCAGAAAACATGAAAAGAAACTTCTATTTTACCATAACTTTCAGAAATCCCTGCTCCCCTGCCCTCCCCTGGTCACTGTATCAGTTTAGTGTACATTGTTCCAGTTTTTCTTCTATTCGCTTACATTGACGTGTACCACACTAAGCCAGCATTGTTTTGAGGGGCCGTTTTTGCCTAAAAGAATGACGAAATACATATTGTTCTGCAACATGCATTTTGTTCTCCACTCCAAAATATGTCCTGGGGGAACTTCCCAAGTTAGGACAACAATATTCCATTACTGGATGTTCCAGTTCATTGAGCCATCCCCCAAGCTAAAGGGGAATTAGAGGTCTCCAATATGTCCCTATTACAGAAAACCTACATCTGTATCCATTTCAACGTTTACAGGGATTCTGCCACTACTAGCTGTGATTTTAAGCACAGTAGTTAACCTGTGCCCCAGTTCCTTTGTCAAGACGATTCCAGCTACCAGCTAACTTTACGGGATCGCGGTGAGGACTAAACCCACTGACATATTTATGGCCGGCTCTGTAACTGTCACCCAGTAGCGTTATTTTCTTTGATTAGGTCTGCTCCTTTAGTCTTAGCACCTGGGAGACTGGATTCTAGCTGCCATGCGCTAAGCATCATCTTCCAAATCAGAGTAATTCTGAGCCTGCTGGGAGTGTCTGCCTCTGTCATCCTTTATTCTCCTGCTTTAAGGAGAGAAGACTTTCTGACGGTTATAGCTTTTCAAGTTAACTGAGGTGTGCTGGACACACATCTTCCAACACTCTGCTTTTGGTCCACAAGCCGTTCCCTCTACAGGAAGTGCCAACTTGGTCCCTAGCGATCACGCCTGGGTCCCAGGTCTTCACCCCGGGGCCCGGAGCTACCTCCACCGCCTGCCCAGAGCCAGCCCGCCAGCCCAGCGCCGCCTCACTCGGAACTCGCGCCATTCGCCACCGGATGCGGAAGTAGCCTCACGCAAGGCGGAAGACCCGCCCGGCCTTCCGCGCGCCGCTGGCGGGGGCGGGCCCTGCCGCAGGCTCCGCCCTTCGCCTCTCCTAGGAGGTAAGGCTGAGCTGGTTCGGCAGAGGCACACCCAGGCGCAGGCGTCCCTGATGGGCTGGTTCTCGCACGGAGGCCCAAGGGGCGTGGGCGCTGGGTGCCTCCCACGCCCCGGGGCAACCTAACCTGCGCTTCCGGCCTCCCCTCTCGGCGATCCTCCGGAAGGTCTGAAGTTCCTGCTGGCCGTTACCCCAAATCTTGGTTTTTCTCCCCTCCCCAGGAGTAAGCAGTTTACATGTTGAGCATCCTAATTTTTATATCCATTATCACACACACATGTATATAAACAAGTCGGGGATCAATATGCAAAATACCCTATTGTAAGACAGTAAAACATAAACTCCAGGTAATAATATAAGGACATGGCATGTGTATATACATATATACATATGCAATACGTAAATGTACTTTTTTCATCTGAAAACATATGTACATATGATTGTATTTATATACACACAAATCCCAATAAATATATATGTTTACATACTATGTAACTAAAGTATATATACATTCCAAGATTTTTTATTTTTAAGTAATCTCTGCACCCAACATGGGGCACCCACCAACTCACAACCCCTAGACCAGCTCCACAGGCTGAGCAAGCCAGGCACCCCAGATTGTACAAATATATTTAGGTGTATATATACACATAGATTTTTTTAAGTTTTTTGTTTGTTTTGAGAAAGAAAGCACCAGCAGAGGAGAGGCAGAGAGAGAGAGAGAGAATCCCAAGTAGGCTCTCCACTATTAGCACAGAGCCCAACTTGAGGCTCGATCCAAGGAACTCTGAGATCACCACCTAAACTGAAACCAAGAGTCCGAGGCTTAACCCACTGAGCCACCCAGATGCCTCTACATGTTTAATGCTTATATATAAATACACATATCCCCAGAGAAAATACATATTATTTAGGGTTTGTGTTTTTATTGCTTCACAGGATGCAACTTTACATATTGTTACATATTGCAACTCACTTTTTCTTCTGGCTCTTTGAGAACCCTCCCCCTTAAAGTAGGTCTATTCTTCATTGTTTTCAGTTTGTTTCATGGTGTCTCTCAATCAGCTTATTCAGAGCTGTTGGGGGAGTCATTAGGCTCCAGTAGGAAATATTTTGGGATCTCTGGCAAGGTTGGATTTGTACTGACGTGTTAACCTAGTTACTTAATCTCCTACCTCATTTTCCTAACTGTAAAACAGGATTATTAATAGTACCAAACTCCCCACAAGGGAAACTCTGAGCCCAAGGAATAGTCTCTCCTTTGGTCTTCCTTTTTTTTTTTTTTTAAATGTTTTTATTTATTTCTAGGAGAGAGAGAGAGACAGCGTGAGCAGGGGAGGGTCAGAGAGAGAGGGAGTCACAGACTGAAACAGGCTCCAGGCTCTGAGCTGGCAGTCAGCACAGAGCCCGACGTCGGGCTCGAACCCACGAACCGCGAGATCATGACCTAAGCGAAAGTCGGACGCTTAACCGACTAAGCCACCCAGGCGCCCCTGGTCTTCCTTTTTTATCCAGGCTTACTCTGGGATATTTTTCTGAGCTGAGTTGGCCACTAGGCTCTCCAAACCCTCACCTCGACATGTGCTGTTCCTCCTGTGTTCCACACTGCCTGCCCCAGCCCCATTTCACCTGGTTCCTTTCTACTCAGCTTTCTCAGGTCTCCTTAACAACCCTCTCTTCTCCTTACCTAATAGTGCAAGAATTCCTGCTGCCTAGCTGGCCCATCCATTTCTTCTCACTTGTGTGCGAACTCATAAAGAAGACCCTGCAATTAAACGCATAAATGAATGAGTTTATTGATCAGATGAGCACTTAAAGCATTGTAATGTCTAGAATGACTCCTTTTAATAAGTTCTTAATATGAAAGTGTAAGGACACATTTATGAAAAGGAATTTCATATTATTTAGTACCTACTCATAACTGATAGCTGTATAAAGTAGCCATTCCTGGAGCAAACATATCAAATTTGCTGGCCAGAAATCCTAGAACCAACCTCTAAAAGTTTAGAATGCTGGAATAATTTTTTATTGTATATCTTTTTTTTTCAGTGTTTATTCTGAGAGAGCGTGCACACGAGTGAGCGACTGGGGGAGGAGCAGAGAGAGGGAGAGAGAATCCCAAGCAGGCTTTGTGCTGTCAGCACAGCGGTTGACTTAGGACTCCGGGCTGGATCCCACAAACTGTGAGATCATAACCTGAGCCGAACTCGAGAGTCAGATGCCCAGCCCACTCAACCACCAAGGCGCCCCTTTTGTATTTCATCTTTTATAACTACCTCAAAGCATTTTCTCTGTTACACTCACTAATGCCTTAAGGGTGTGTTTCTTTTCTAGATTCAAACATACGCCTTCTCCAGGTTAGTTGGGATGAATAGAAGGAAAGCTAAAACAAAATCAGATCTTTGGCAGAACAAAATGTTTATTAATACCATTACGCAAGGAATAGGTAAACCCTTTTGGAAGAAAAAGAAAACATTCCATGTGAGTCAAGTTCCATTTCTCCCATCTTCTTCCTCCTTTGGAAAATGAAGGGCTTTTCACTTTCTGTTTGCCCAAATCTTTTTCTATTCATCTACATGCACAGACATGTTCCCATAGAAAGCATATAATATTTTGGACTTTAGTTTTGGAATTCTTACTACACGTTGTATGTATTGTCTTAAACTGGCTTTTCCCAGTAAATGATTTGACTTCAAGAACTTTTTTATTCCTGCATTTTGAATACTAATGTACAGAGCTTCTAGAACAGAGTTGGGGCACAGAAGAAGAGTATTTTCAGTTCTCCCGCAGTGATGGATTTTGTATTGCCCACGATTCTCCATTTCTGACTACTGTTGCCAAATGTTTGTGTCAATGTCTCCACCCCTCTATTTGCCTGGTGGAGCTTTCGTGGTTTTATTTGTTCTTAAGCCATTCTCTTTTAGGTTTTGGTACCTATAAAGTGGAGATCTAATTCTCCCTTCCTCAAGTGTTTTTGAATATAATGAATGAGTTAGCATGTGTAATTCATATAGATTATATAGAGGACATACATGGTATACAATAATATCACACTATTGATACTATTAATACGTTCTTTTATTAGTTCTAATGTATTTATTACCTTATTACCCTATAGGCAATTCTGTCCAGGAGACTTCATCTCACCACAGGCACTGATTGCCAACATTGAGATCAGAGAAACCACTCTGGTAATAGCAAAATTTCTGTAGTCCTCTTTAATTGTACTAAGCTGAGATATTTTCCAGAAACAGTTGTGGATTTGCTCCAGCAACTCTTTAAGATCATCCATATACTGAACTCTTTCTTCCCTCATTGTCTTTCATTTCAGCCTTTGCGTATACTGTCCTGCCCACCTAAGAAAACCCCCGTGTCACAAGCCAGCATTCCCAGTCTTACAGTAAATGTGTGCGCACACAGTTCAATGCCAAGGAATATATGTCCTGACACTAATTGTGAGATTATGAGCAAAGTAATTAACTTCTAATCTGTAAAATGGAAATGCTAATTATACCTACTTCATAGTCTTGTTGTAAATGAGTTAACAAATCATATAGAAGCGGTGCCTGGGGCACAGGAATCTGTCAACTGTTTGCTAGTATTAATAACTGTTCCTAACAATGTCTTCATCTTTGCTCCTAGGAGGCTGATCCTTCCTGCCACCACTGGCTGACGTCCGTCAAGTCAGATATTCTCATCCTGACAGTAGCATCTCCTCATTGGTCTTTCGCCATTAGAATCTAGGCAGAAAGATTTCTTTTGCAAGTGTGTAATTTTGTATCTTCATCATTCCTCAAGGTGAGTTAGTCTTTATGCTTCCCTTCTCTCTGGTTCTTCTCCCTCCCACCCCTGCATTTGTCCTTGAAACTGAAGAATATGAATGTTGGGTGTGGTGTGATAAAGTCAGTGCAGCCACAGGAGGAAACAAAATCGAGGCTTGGAAGGAAGAAATTTATTGTACACTCCAGTCCCAGAGAGGGGGTCACCACATAGCAAGCAGGACCGCAGGGGAAATACCAGGTTTTGCACAGGTGGCGGAAGACAGGAATGAGGGGGAGACCCTGAGCCAGAGCTTTTATTGGAGTTTTCACTCTGTGAAGAGTAAGCAGTTTAGGATTGGCTAGTTGGAATCATTCCAGCAACTGTGGGCTCTTGGGTTGGCTGGCACCTGGCCTTAGGATGATTTTAGGGGCAAGGAAATATTGGCTTGTATGTGATCATTTGCTAAGGAGGTGGCCGGGTCTCTATACTTGGGATTGGTTGGTTTGTACTGGTTGATCAAGCCCTTTGCTATCCCTATGAATTGGCTAGCCTAGGCCTGGGAGGGACAGTCTCTGCTGGCCAGCAAGCTGGTTACAATGCCAAAACATCATAAGATACAGAAAATTAAAAAACATGATTAATAAATGTAAATCTGGTTCCTTCTGACTAGAACACTCCACTGCCCCAGCCCCTGCTTCATCTGACTTTCTTTTTTTGAAATGTTTATTTATATCTGAGAGAGAGAGAGAGAAAGAGAGAGACAGAATGTGAGCAGGGGAGAATCTGAAGCTGGCTCCAGGCTCTGAGCTGTGAGCTGTCAGCACAGAACCCGACGCAGGGCTCAAACTCACAACAGTGAGATCATGACCTGAGCCGAAGTCAGAGTGACTGAGCCACCTAGATGCCTCCTGATTTTCTATTACTTATCCTTCAGGTCTGTAATGAAATGTGACTTGTTGCATTTATACATGACATACTATCTCCTTCCCTTTATTAGTTTGCTAAGGCTGCCATAACAAATAACCACATCCTGGGAGGCTTAAACAGCAGAAATGAATCTTCTCACGGTTCTGGATTCTGGAAGTCCAAGATCAGAGCGTGAACAGGGTTTGTTCTTCTGTGACTGCGAGGAAGGGTCTATTCCATGCCCCTCTCCTGGCTTCTAGTGGTTTGCTGGCCATCACTGGTATTCCCTTGGCCTGTAGAAGCATCACTCCCATCTCTGCCTTCACTTTCACATGGTGTTCTCTGTGTGTGTATGTGTGTGTGTGTGTGTGTGCGCGCGCGTGTGTGTGTGTGTGTGTCTGTATGTCTGGATCCAAATTTCCCCTTTTAATAAGGACACAATCATCGGAATAAGGCCGTCTTTAAGAACCCCCCATTTGTTTCTTAGATTTTTTTTTTTGAGAGAGAGAAAGAGCAGGGGAGGGGCAGAGGGATAGGGAAAGACAGACAGAGAGAGAGAGAGAGAGGGAGAGAGAGAATCTCAAGCAGGTTCTATGCCTAGCATGGAGTTGGACCTTCAACTGACTGAGCCATGCAGGTGCCCCAAGGACCTCATTTTTTTAGTGTTTACTTCTATAAAGACCTTGTCTGCAAATAAGGTCCCATTCTTAAGTAGTGGGAGTTAGGACACCAACATATTTTGGGAAGATGCAATTCAGCCCAGAGCACTGCCCTCAAAGCTCTCCCTTTGTCTCCCTATGTTAGTGCCCCCTTTCTGCACTTCCCTAGTGCTTGTATGCACCACCCCGCCTGAGCCCTTAGCACACTTTGTTGTACATATTACTTTTTTGAAGCCAATTCCACTCCTTTCCTCCCCAAATATGTCTCTGGTTCCTCATTTTTCTCTGTATCATGCACACTGTTGCATGCTCAAGGGGCACACCCAGTGGAAAATTGATGAACGAATGGAAGATTGAGCTCTTGGGGGAAAGGGGAGAGAAGATGGCCAGTGTACATAGCTGTACTCATAACTTAATGTCTTAATTGCCTAGACAGCATTTACAACATTCTCACTAACCTCCAGAAGGAATCCTCTTGGGATTTACTACACTACAATCGTAATCCAATTAAAAGGTATTATGTATTGGGGCACATGGATGGCTCGGTCAGTTCAGCGTCTTACTCTTGGTTTGAGCTCAGGTCATGATCTCACAGTTCATGCATGCGAACCCCACATCAGGCTCTGCGTTGACAGTGCAGAGCCTGGTTGGGATTCTCTCTCCCTCTCTCTGCCCCTCCCCTGCTCTTGCTTTCTCTGTCCCAAAATAAATAAATAAACATTTTTTAATGGTATTATATATTTAGTTTATAAGCAATGTATTATGCTCCAGGAAGAATCCCTTTGCAATCAGCCTCATCACAGCTATAATCCAACCACATGGTAACGGTTCAATATTGGGTTAGATCCCTGCCATTTATTTTTTTAAATATTTTTAAATTTATTTCTGAGAGAGAGAGAGAGAGAGAGAGAGAGCACGAGAAGGGGAGGGTCAGAGAGAGAGGGAGACGGAATCTGAAGCAGGCTCCAGGCTCCTACCTGGCTGTCAGCACAGAGCCCGACGCAGGGCTCGAACCCACAAACCGTGAGATCATGACCTGAGCCGAAGTGGGACGCTTAACCAACTGAGCCACCCAGGCGTCCCCATATGTATCTTTTTAAATAAGCCCATCTTTTATACTCTAATTGGAGTTCTATTGATTATATTGATTCTCTCTCTCATCTTATTTTATTCTTGTGTTTCTTCATTGGTCCAGAAAACAAGAACCACATTAAATCATTATGGCAATAGGACACGTTATGGCTTTGTTCCTGTTGGATAGAAATTATTTTAAATTTGAGATGTTATGTGGTTCTTTGTATGTTTCTCCTCCTTCATTTGAAAGTTCATTCCATTATACATCACTGCTCTTTTGTCTACTTTTGTCTTCTGACTTCCATGTCATCTTATGTTCATGGGAACGCCATAGTCTCCAACTGTGTTTGGTCCATCCTTCTCATCTGAAATGATTGCTCTCAATTCCAACATCTGTATGCACGACAGAAAAATGCAAAGTGACCTTGATATATAGTTTTCACCATTTTTCCAAGAAAGTGGGGGGAATCGGAGTGTTCGATTAACCAAGAGACTGGGGATTAGTGCTTCTCAAAGTCTCTGAAGACCCCCAGTGACCACGTTTCTTATATTTTTCATATGTAACACCACTTATATATTATGCCCAAACAAAAAAAAACTGACATTAAAAAAATAAAACCTCTTAAGAGTGATGTCAGAAAAAGTGGTAGAGTGGGGACATCCAGGAGCTGTCTCTACCCATAACACTAAAAATCCTGGCAATAACTGTCAAAATCAACATTTTTTAAAAAATCTTTTTTAGCATTTATTTATTTTTGAGAAACAGAGACAGAGCATGAGTGCAGGGTGGGCAGAGAGAGGGAGACACAGAATCTGAAGCAGGCTCCAGCTCTGAGCTGTTAGCACAGAGCCTGACGCAGGGCTTGAACCCATGAAGAGTGAGATCATGACCTGAGTCATGAGCCAAAGTCAGATGCTCAACAGACTGAGCCACCCAGGTGCCCCCAGAATCAACTTTTTAAAAACTCTGGAAGATAGTCAGAGGTTTACAGCCAGAAAGCAAATGCTTAACCACGAGAAAGGTCACCGAAGCAGGCTAGGATTAGGTTCTGGCCCTCTAACTTAGCCTTACCCCATCTGAGACTGCAGCAGCAATCTTGAAGGCAGCCAGTATTCCCAGTGTGAGCATCTAGTCCAGGACCTCAGGAGATCTTGATCTGAAGGAATTCAGTTGGTCTCTTTTGACTTGCCTATGGGTCCCCTGAAGGACTGATACAGGGGACATGCCTTTGTTCTTCTCAATCTAAAACACTCTCAGGGTGGAAAGATGGCCATGGCTACATGGAAGATGTTCCCAGAAAAGAATGAAAACCAAATGGACAAGCTGCCACTGCCTGGGGCATAAAAATAACCATTGAGATAAAAATGACATGCTGAAAGCTGGGGAGGAAAAGCTGGAAAGTGAGAAACTTTGGGGCTTTGTCATGTACTGGACAACCTAGAAATCCATGTCCATGGCCAGGGCAGGATACATGCTCAACTTAGACCTGGGAAGATCATAAGCCTTCACTGCTGACTGGTCTTTAGACTTTGTATGATCAGGACGTGAAGGCTAAGGAAGGGTTGTAAACAGCCTGGCTAATTGTTGAAGGAATGCCCCAACACAGAGCCAAACTGCAAAGAACTAGGGAATCTTTTGTTCTTTCTTTTGTTTTGTTTTGTTTTGTTTTTGTTTTTAAACACTACTCAACATATCCCATTTTTTAATGAAAAAGTATGAAGCATGCAAACACACAAGAAAGTATGGCCCATTCCCAGGACCAAAAAAATGAACAGTGAATAGGGGAAAATCCATATTACTCCTTTACTGTATTTCTCCTTTACTCTCATATAATGATCACACTCACAACACTTCTCACACTGCATGTGCTTAGTTTATTCCCACACCAAGCAATTCTGTAATATGACCTGGGTGTTCCACAATTTAGCTCCATTCTGACACTATCTATAGTGTCAGATCTCACCGGTTAAGGGGTTACTCTCATGAGACTGCCCTACCCCACTTCAGCTGTCGATGACATTTAGTAGGTCCCCAGGTTATCCACAGCTTCTGTCCAACTTGACTACAAATCAAAGGTTCTTGTGATGCCCCCCCCCCATCTTGGATTCAATTATTTATCAGAACAGTCATAGAACTCATGGAAACACTTGTACTTACCAGTTTATTAAATGATATAATAAGGGACAGAGATGAACAGCCAAATGAAGAAATGCATAGAATGAAGTCGGAGAAGGTCCAGAGCACAGGAACTTTCATCCCCATGGAGTTAAGGCGCATCACCATCCTGGCACTTACATGTGTTCACCAACCTGGAAGCCCTCTGAACCCCATACTATTGGGATTTTAGGGAGGTTTCCTCATAAAGGCATGATCTATTATTAACTCCACTTCCATTTCCTCCCCAAGGTTCTAATCATGGCCTGGTTTTTCAGGTGACCAGCTCCCTTCCAGAGGCTATAAGGAGCTTGCCCAGAGTCACCTCATTAGAATAAAAGATGTTCCCACTGCTCTTATCACTTAGGAATTTATAAGAGTTTTAAGAATGGGAATGGAATGTGTCAGGAATGGAGATAGAAACTCAATACTTTTTACAATTATAAATCAAAACATCACAAACAGAAACTGTCCCTGAGAAAACACAGACATTAAAGCAACTGTCTTAACTAAACTCCAAGAGCTAAAGGAAACTACCAAAAAAAAAAAAAAAAAAAAAAAAGCTGAAGAAAACCAGGAGGATGGTATCTTAACAAATAGGGTATCAGTAAAGAGATAGACATTATAAAGTGGAAGGAAATAGAGATTTTAGAGCTTAAAAGTACAATAGCTGAAATGAGAAATTTGCAGAATCGTTCAGCAGATTTGAGCAGATGGAAGCATCAGCAAATGTGGAAATTGGTCGAATGAAGTATTCCAATCTGAGAAGCAGAAAGAGAAAACAAGGAAGAAAAAGGAACAGAGAAAGCAACCTGTGGAACACCATGAAGCATACACATAATGGGAGTCCCGGGAGAAAAGAGAGAGGAAAGGCACAAGAAGAATATTAAAGAAAAAATTATTGAAAACTTTCCAAATCTGAAAAAAGACAGTAATCTACACATTCAAGAAACTCAATGAACTCAAGTAGAATAAACACAGATTGATACATACCAAGACACAGGATAATCAAACAAGGACAAAAATAGTTTTGAAAACAGGGAGGGAAGCAACTTGTAACATACAAAGGATCTTTAGCAATATTAATGGTAGACTTTTCATCAGAAGCAATGGAGGGCCAGCAGGCAGTGGAGTGACATATTTAAAGTACTGAAAAAAGAAAACTGTCAACCAAGAATTCTATACCTGGAAAAACAAGAATGAAGGAGAAATTAAGACATTCCCAAAGAAACAAAAGTTGGAGGAGTTTGTTACTAGTAGACCTTCTCTATAAGAAATACTAAAGGAGGGGCACCTAGCTTGCTCAGTTATGAAGCATGTGACTCTTATTCTCAGGGTTGTAAGTTTGAGCCCCATATTGTGTATAGAGATTACTTAAAAATAATTTAAAAAAATTTTTTAAAAGAAATGCTGGGATGCCTGAGTGGCTCAGTCAGTTAAATGTGCGAATTCAGCTCAGGTCAAGATCTCATGATTCATGAGTTGGAGCCTTGCATTGGGCTCTGTGCTGACAGCTCAGAGCCTGGTGCTTGCTTCAGATTCTGTGTCTCCCTCTCTCTCTGCTCCTCCTCTGTTCATGCTCTGTCTCTCTTTCTCTCAAAAATAAATAAACGTTAAAAAAAGAAATGCTAGGGGCGCCTGGGTGGCTCAGTCGGTTAAGCATCCGACTTTGGCTCAGGTCATGATCTCATGGTTCGTGGGTTCAAGCCCCACGTCGGGCTCTGTGCTGACAGCTAGCTCAGAGTCTGGAGCCTGCTTCTGATTCTGTGTCTCCCTCTCTCTCTCTGACCCTCCCCTACTCATGCTCTCTCTCTCTCTCTCTCTCAGAAATAAATAAAACATTAAAAAAAAAAGAAATGCTAAAGGGAATGCTACAGACTAAAATGAAAGGATACTAGATAGTAATTTGAAGCTATACAAAGAAATAAACAACACTAGTAAAGATGACTACACAGGTAAATACAAAAGCCACTATTATTGTTATTTTGGTTTGTGACTCCTGCATTTTCTATGTGTTTTACAAGACAGATGCATAAAACAATATTTATAAATCTATGTTAACATGAAAACTGTGTATAAAGATGTAAACAGTGACAGTAGCCCTGTAAAGGGTAAGGGATGGTGATATATAAGAACAAATGTGTTGTATACTTTTAAAACTAAGCTGTTATTAATTCAAACTAAGGTGTTATAAGTTTAAGATGTTCAGTGTAGTCCTCCAAGTAACCACTAAAAGCACAACTAAACAAATATATATTGAGAAAAAGAAGTGAGAAGGAATCAAAACAGAACATTACAATCAGTTAAATACAAAAGAAGGCAGGGATGGAGGAATTGAAGAACAACAAAGATATGAGATTCAGAAAACACATAGAAAAATGGCAGAAATAAAATTATTCCTTACTTTAAATTTAATGGGTTGGGATGCCTGAGTGATTCAGTCAGTAGAACATCTGACTCTTGATTTCAGCGTGGGTCATAATCCCAGGGTCAATGAGCTCAGTGTGGAGCATGCTTGGGATTCTCTCTTTATCTCCCTTTATACCTCCCTTGCTCCCTCTTTGCTCTCTCTCTTTCAAATAAATAAATAAATAAATAAATAAATAAATAAATAAATTTAATGGGTTAAACTCTCCAATTTTTTTTCTTTTTTTAAATTTTTTAAATTTTTTTTAATGTTTTATTTATTTCTAGGAGAGAGAGAGAGAGAGAGACAGCTTGAGCAGGGGAGGGTCAGAGAGAGAGGGAGTCACAGACTGAAACAGGCTCCAGGTTCTGAGCTGGCAGCCAGCACAGAGCCCGACGCGGGGCTCGAACCCACGAACCGCGAGACCATGACCTAAGCGAAAGTCGGACGCTTAACCGACTAAGCCACCCAGGCGCCCCAAGCTCTCCAATTAAAAGACAGAAATTGGCAGAATGTATTAAGAAAACAACAACAGGGGTGCCCTGGAGGCTCAGTCAGTTAAACATCTGACTGGCTCAGGTCATGATCTCACAGTTCGTGGGTTCAAGCCCCACGTTGGGCTGAGTGCTTACGGGTCAGAGCCTGGAGTCTACTTCAGATACTGTGTCTCCCTCATTCTCTGCTCCCCCCCCCATTCATGCTCTGTCTCTCTCTCTCTCTCAAAAATAAATAATAAAACATTTAAAAATTTTAAAACAAAACAACAACAAACAACAAAACCCCACCCTCTACCTTTTAAATTTAAAAAAAAGAAAAAAAAAGGAAAAAGATATTTCATGCTAATAATAGCCAAAAGAGAGCTGGATGCTTGTACTAATATCACATAAAGTAGATTTTAAGTCAAAATTGTTACAAAAAACAAAGAGGGGTATTATATATTGATAAGAGGATGAATTTATTGAGAAGATATAGCAATTACATACGTACCTCATAGAGCCCCCAAAAATATGAAGAAAAAGTTGACAGAATTGAATGGAGAAATAGACAGTTCTACAATAATAGTTTGGAGACTTAAATACCTCACTTTCAATAATGAATAAAATAGCTCAATAAGATAAGCAGAAAAATAAAGGAGGTGAACAACACTATAAGACATCATTCTCCAGGACAGACCATATGTTTGTTTGTTTGTTTGTTTGTTTTTTTAAGAAAGCACGAGCAAGGGAGAGACGGAGAGGGAGAAAGAGTGTCAAGCAGGCTCCACACCCATAGCAGAGCCCTACACAAGGGGCTCAGTCTCACAACTATGAGGCCACAACGTGAGCTAAAATCAAAAGTTGGACACTCAACCAACTGAGCCACCCAGGCACTCCAGGACAGACCATATGTTAAGGCAAAAGAACTGGAATCACACAAATTGTCTGCTCTGGCCACAATTGAATGAAGCAAGAAACCTAGAAGGAAAACTAGAGCATTCACAAAATATGTAAATTAAATAATACATTTATTTTTAAATATATTTTTAAGTTATTTTATTATCATTTTTTAAACTAATCTCTATACCCAACATGGGGCTTGAACTTATGACCGCAAGTTGAAGAGTTGCATGCTCTTCCTACTGAGCCAGCCAGGTGCCCTTTTTAAACACACACACACACACACACACACACACACACACGCACACACACACAGTTTATTTATAAACAATACTTTTTTTGGTGTGAGAGAGAGTGTGTGAGCGGGAGAGAGGGGCTGAGGGAGAAAGAGAATCCCCTGCAGACTCTACACTCAGTGTGGAACTTCACATGGGGCATGATCCCATGGCCCTGGAGTCATGACCTGAGCCAAATTGGATGCTCAGTCGACTGAACCTCTCAAGCACCTCTAAACAACACATCCTTAAACAATAATTTGGTCATAGAAGAAATCACAAAATACATTTTTTTTCATTTTTAAAAAATTTTTTATTCATTTTTGAGAGAGAGAGTGCAAGTGGAGGAGAGGCAGAGAGAGAGGGAGACACAGAATCCGAAGCAGGCTCCAGGTTCTGAGCTGTCAGCACAGAGCCCGATGCGGGGCTTGAACTCACAAGTGGTGAGATCATGACCTGAGCTGAAGTTGAACACTTAACTGACTAAGCCACCCAGGAGCCCCAACAAAATAAAGTAGAAAACACTTTGAGATGAACAAAAATAATCAGAGCTTATGACAGACTATGGAAAAGAAACTTAGAGCTATAATGTCTATATTTAAAAGAGAAAGGTCTCAGGGCACCTGGGTGGGTCAGTGGGTTAGGTGTCCAACTCTTGATTTTGGCTCAGGTCATGATCTCACAGTTCATGAGTTTGAGCCCTGCATTGGGCTCTGCACGGACAGTGTGAAGGCTGCTTGGGATTCTCTTTCTCCCTCTCTCTCTGCCCCATCTTCCCTCCTTTCTATCAAAATAAATAAGCTTTTAAAAATAAATAAATAAATAAATAAATAAATAAATAAATAAATAAGCTTTAAAATTTATATATTAAAAAATAAAAACATTTTATTTTATTTTTTATTTTTGAGAGAGAGAGAGGGAGAGAGAAAGAGAGAATGAGTAGGGGAGGGTCAGAGAGAGAGAGATAGAGACAGAGAATCTGAAGCAGGCTCCACTCCGTTAGCGCAAAGCTGGACATGGGGCTTGAACCCATGAACTGTGAGATTATGACCTGAGCCAAAGTCAGACACTCAATCGACTGAACCGCCCAGGCACATATATACATATATTAACATATCTAAAAGAAAGCTCTCAAATTAATAGCTTATACTTTAAGGAATTAGAAAAAGAAGAGCAAACTAAGTCTAAAGTTAGGAGAGTGAGGGAAAATATAACGGTTGAAGTGAAAATAAATGAAGTCATGTCTAGAACAATAGAGAAAATCAATAAAACCAAATTTGCTTATTTGAAAAGATTAATAAAACTGACAAACCTTTAGTTAGATTAAGAAAAAAAGAGAGAGAAATCATTAATAACATCAGAAAAGAAAATGGGGACCTTACTACTGATCTTACAAAATAAAGTGTTTTAAGAGAATACTACAATTATATACCAACAAATTATATAATGTGGATGAAATGGACAAACTAGTACCAATACACAACCTCCCAAAACTGTCTCAAAAAGAAATAGAAAATCTGAGTTGAGTGTTTTTATAATGAAAGAGTGTTGGATTTTGTCAAAGGCTTTTCCTGTATTAATTGACAAGATCTATTAATGTGGTATATAACAAATTAGGAAGTTGAATCACTAATCCAAAACCTTCCAACATGGGTAACCTGGGTGGCTCAGTCAGTTATGCATCTGCCTCATGGTTTAGGCTCAGGTAATGATCTCATGGTTTGTCAGATTGAGCTCTGTGTCAGGCTCTGCGCTGACAGTGTGGAGCCTGCTTGGGATTCTCTCTCTCTCTCTTTCTCTTCCACTCTCCAGCTCATGCTCACTCTTTCTTTAAATGAATGAATGAATGAATGAATGAATAAATAAATAAATAAATAAATAAATAAATAAAACTTGAAAAATTTTTAAAAAAAAACAAACCAAACAAAACCTTCCAACAAAGAAAGTCCAGGACAAGATGGCTCCACTGCTGAACTCTGCAAAATATTTATAGAAGAACTAACACCAGTACTTCTCAAACTCTTCCAAAAAATAGAAAAGGAGAAAGCACTTTCTATGTCATTTTACAAGGCCAACATTACCCTGATACTTAAGCCAGACAAAAACATCACAAGAAAACTGCAGACTGGGGCACCTGGGTGGCTCAGTCAGTTAAACATCCGACTTTTGATTTCAGCTCAAGTCATAATCTCACAGTTTCGTGAGTTCAAGCCCTATGTCCGGCTCCGTGCTGACCTCATGCAAAGCTTGCTTGGTATTCTCTCTCTCCTCTCTCTGCCCCTCCCCTGCTTACACTCTGTCTCTCTAAAATAAATAAACTTTAAAGAAACCTCCAATATCCATTATGAACATAAATGGAAAAATCCTCAACAATATACTAGCAAACTGAATCCGCAGTATGTTACCATGATTATACATGTGACAAAGTGGGATTTATCTCAGGAATGCAAGAGTGTGTCAACGAGCAGAAAAGCCAATTAGTGCAATATGCCACGTTAATAGAAGGAAGGGGAAAAGACCCCAACCTTCTGATCATCTTAAATCATATGGAAAAAACATTGACAAAATCTAACACTATGTCATGATAAAAACACCCAACAGACAATCAATAGAAAGGAAATGTCCTTAATATTATAAAGGATGTCTATTAAAAAAACCACACACACACCAAAAGCACAAACAAACAAAAAGATAAATGGGATTTCATTAAAATTTTAAAACTTTTGTGCATTAAAGGACACTATCAAGAGAGTAAAACAATCACCCCAGAATGAGAGAAAATATTTCCAGATCTAGTAAGAGTCTAGAAACCAGTATAAAAGACTCTTACAACTTAATAAAAAAAAAAACCCAATAACCCAATATAAAGTTGACATATGACTTGAATAGACATTTCTTGCAATGGCAAGAAATTCAAATGTCTTGAATAGACATTCTTGCTCGACATCATTAGTCATTAGCGAAATACAAATCCACAATGAGATGCCACTTCATGCCCACTAGGAAAAGACTAAAGAAAATAACACGTGTTGGCAAGGATGTGAAGGAATCAGAACCCTCAAACGTTGCAGGTGGGAATGTAAACTGGCACAGTCACTGTGGAAAATAGTATAATGGTTTCTTGATAAGTTAAACATAGATTTGACCATATGACCCAGCAATTCCACTCCTAGGTACATATACCCGAAAGAATTGAAAAAAAGGTGCTCAACCTAAAACTTGAAAACAAAGGTCATACTGCTCTGTTCATGATATCCATTTGGGAAGGAACCCAAATGTCCATCAACAGAAGAATGGATAAATAAAATGTGGTATGTCCATGTAATGGAGTGCTATGTAGTCATAAAAGGGAATGAAGTACTGCTACATCCTACAGTGTGGACAGACCTGGGAAACATGCTATGTTAAAGAAGCCAGACATGAGAGACCTCATGGAGTGTGATTCCATTAATAAAAAATACTTAGGAGAGGTAAACTCACAGATACGAAAGCAGATTAATGGTTGCTGGGGGCTGGTGTATAGAGAAAATAGGGCGTAACAGCTTAATTCGTAGGAGGTTTCCACTTTAGGGTAGTGAAAAAAATTGTGGAACTAGATCGTGTTGATGGTTGCATAACATCGTGAATGTACTTCATGCCTCTAAGTTGCACACTTTAAAATGGTCAAAATTAGGGGCACCTGGCTGGCTCAGTCGGTGGAGTATACTTCTCTTGACCTTGGGGTGTGAGTTTGAGACCCATGCTGGGTATAGAGAGATTGCTTAGAAATAAAAAATCTTTAAAATGGTCAAAATGAGAGGTTTTATGTTATATATTACCATGCTTTTTTTTTTTGTAAAAAAAGCAATGAAATAAAATTTTTTGGGTATGCCCTGTAAATAGGATAGTCTTCAATGGAGCGATCTCTAAGGAGTTTCTGTGAAGTAAGTTATTGAATATCCTAGAAATTCAAGATATCATGCTCAAAGAGTTTTGGGGTTTCTTATATACAGAGAATTCTGCAGCTTGCTTTTATCCCTTGATAACATGCCTTATGGAACTTCTGCCCACAAGGCGATATAGAATAGTTTCTTTTTTGACTGGTGATTAGTATTCTACAGACCTTTACTATCAAATAGGCCAGTCACTGCCAATCTGATATGTGGCTCATACCACATGTTAGGATGATAATATTTGGGGTATTTTGGATTAAATCAAATATATTTTAAAATTAATCTCACATAAAAAAAACCCTTATTAAATGTGACTACTATAAAGTTTAGAAATACATATGTAGCTCACTTTATATTTTATTGGACAGTATTAGTACAGACTGCTTATTCAGGGCCCACAAGAGTAGGTTGGAGGGCAGAAAAAATATCAGTGATCCCAGGCAGAGTGGTTCTGTATTGTATGCAGTTTATGTTTGCTCAGCCCCTCCCCACTGATGTCCATGTTTTATCATTCTTACCAGATTTCTCCTTTCCCCTCATCTGAGCTGTGTGTATTTCATGATCCTAGATATTCTCTCACTTAAGTTGTTTCTTGCAATATGTTTTTAATGGTTTTTTTTGTTTTTTGTTTTTATTTATTTCTGGGAGAGAGAGACAGCGTGAGCAGGGGAGGGTCAGAGAGAGAGGGAGTCACAGACTGAAACAGGCTCCAGGCTCTGAGCTGGCAGTCAGCACAGAGCCCGACGCGGGGCTCGAACCCACGAACCGCGAGATCATGACCTAAGCGAAAGTCGGATGCTTAACTGACAAAGCCACCCAGGCGCCCCAATTGCAATATGTTTTTAAATGTTTATTTATTTATTTTGAGAGGGAGAGAGAGAGGGAAAGAGAGAGAGCATGTGCGCATGAGTCCGAGAGGTGCAGAGAGAGAGGGAGAGAGAGAATCCCGAGCTGACTCAGGGCTCGATCTCTCAAACCGTGGGGTCATGACCTGAGCCAAGATCAAGAGTTGGATGCTTAGAGGAGCCTGGGTGGTTCGGTTTTTTAAGAGTCTGACTCTTGATTTGGCTCAGGTCATGATCTCGCGGGTCATGGGTTCGAGCCCCCTGTCAGGCTCTGTGCTGACAGCTCAGGGCCTGGAACCTGCTTGGGTTTCTGTGTGTGTCTCTCTCTGCCTCTCCTCCACTCACGCTCTGTCTCTGTCTCAAAAATGAATAAATGTTTAAAAAAATTAAATTAGTTAAAATTAAATAAAATTTGAAATCTAGTTCCTCTTCAGGCATACCATGCCACATTTCAAGTAGTCAACAGCTACATATGACTAGTGGCTACTATGTTAGCACAGGATTTTATCATCATTGCAGAATTCTCCAGGACAGTGTTGGCTTGGAGCTTTAAGAATATGGATTCTGCTGGAGTGCCTGGGTGGCTCAGTCAGTTAAGCATCTGACTTCGGCTTAGGTCATGATCTCTTGGTTTGTGAAGTTCGAGTCCTGGGTTGTGCTCTTTGCTGATGGCTCAGATCCTGGAGCCTGCTTCCAATTCCTTGTCTCCCTCTCTCTCTGCCCCTCCTCCACTCACGCTCGTTTTCTCTCACTCAAAAATAAATACACATTTTTTAAAAATTAAAATAAAGAATATGGAATCTACCATTCACTAGCTTGTATGACCTTTAACAGGTTAGTTAGCCTCTCTTTGCCTCACTTAACTCACCCATAAAATGGAAATGCTTATACTACCTACTTCATGGGGTTGTTGCAAGAATTAAATAAGTTAACGTGTATCTCTTTAGAAGTAATGTCTGACACATAATAACCTCTGTTTAATGGATAACAAATAGTAATATTGTCTTTTGTAAACTCTGTGGAGACTTGAGTCTGTTGTCAGACATTGATTGTCATTCTTCAGAACAGAGAAACTCTGAACCTCTTCCTTTGATATCTTTTGCTGTGTTCAGCCATTTGGTGAGAATTTGTTCTGATAAAGTTTCCTTCATATTCACCAAGGTAAGTTAGAATTAGAATTAGAAAAATAACAAACCTGGGGCACCTGGGTGGCTCAGTTGGTTAAGTGTCTGACTCTTGATTTCGATTCCAGTCATGATCTCACCATCATGAGATTGAGCCCTGTGGCGAGCTCCACGCCCTTTCCTCTCTTCACTTTCTCTTCCCATCTCTGTCTCTGAGTCTCTCCGCTCTAAATGACCCTGACTAATTTCACCTTGCACATTGCCACTCCATCAGCAGGACAGTCTCAGTGAGCCTACTGCAATACTGGGACTCTTGCTTATAGCTGCTCTATGTAAACATCCTCAAAGCTCACTGAGAGACTAACACATCATTTCTCTCCCTGACTTCCAGAGTAGATGCTAGGTGGGTATTTGCTGCGTGAATATAAGTGTGAACTATTTCAAAAGAAAAGGAGCTATATACAATTAAGTTTTGGGTGTATTAATGAATGGTTTGATTGCCCAGATGAATATTCAAACATCTTAGTAAGTGCTACGGGAGTCCTCTTAGGACTACCTGCATTGCATTTGTAAATTGATCTTCATCTTGGGGTACCTGGGTGGCTCAGTCGGTTAAGCATCTAACTTCAGCTCACGTCATGATCTCATGGTTCATGGGTTCGAGCCCCACCTCAGGCTCTGTGCTGACAGCTCAGAGCCTGGAGCCTGCTTTGGATTCTTTGTCTTCCCTCTCACTATGCTCTTCCCCCACTTGCGCTCTGTCTCTGTCTCTCTCAAAAATAAATAAACATTTAAAAATTTTTAAAAAGTAAACTTATTTTAATCTTCATACTATAGGCATATTATTGAGTTCTGGAAAGAATTTCTTTGGGATCAGTCACGTTATACTTAAAATCTTTACAAACTGAAGTACAACTTTTCATTCAGAAAATTGTTCTTTAGAATCCTTGGTCATAAGTTTTAGGCCCTGCACATTTTTCAAGTTTATTATTTATTCCTTAGCATTTTGTTTTATCTTTTGTGATTATGTTTTTTTAAATTTTTTAATGTTTTATTTATTTCTGAGAGAGAGAGAGACAGCGCGAGTAGGGGAGGGTCAGAGAGAGAGGGAGACACAGAATGTGAAGCAGGCTCCAGGCTCTGAGCTGTCAGCACACAGCCTTTCACAGGGCACAAACTCACGAACTGTGAGATCATGACCTGAGCCAAAGTTGGACACTTAACCGACTGAGCCACCCAGGCGCCCCTGTGATTATGTTTGTTATTTTATAATTAGATATTGCTAGTATATAGATTTTGGTTGGCTTTTTTACTGCGGTAAAATGGTACATAAAATTTATCAGGGCGTCTGGGTGGCTCAGTCGATTAGGTGTCTGACTCTTGATTTCAGCCAGGGTTGTGGGATTGAACTCCACTAAGGGCTCACAGAGCCTGCTTGGGATTCTCAGTCTCCCTCTCTCTCTGGCCCTCCTTCCCCTTCCCCAAAATAAATAATAAATAAACTTTAAAAATACATACCATTTTAGCTATTTTCAAGTGTACAGTTCCATGATGTTAAGTAAGTTCACATTCAATTTTTTTTATTCATGTTTTAATTAGCCACGTTCCTGAAAACTCTTCATGAGTCTCACGTATTTTCTCTTTTTTTCAAGTTGAGGTATACAGATGAAGATACATTTTCTCCATTCGGATAGAAATATCTTGCGGGTTTTTCGGGGGGTGGGAGGCAAACTTCCAGGACTGTGTTTAATCATTGTTGAGGATAACATGCATTTATGTTCATGAATCGGACAGGTATTGATATCCATTGTCAATCAAGGAAGTGATGTTTTTCCTTATAGTCTCAACCAGCCAGTTAGACCTGATTAGACTTCTCAGAGTTTCTCCTTTGAACCGCCCAGTGTGCAAGTTACATGCTGAACCTTCTCCTTGCTGTCAACTGTATTATCAGGGTTCATTTGTGCACATTCCCAAGAGCAATGGAGTTCCAAGGGGAACAGACTTTGCTCCCAAATAGTATTTGCTCCTGAAATCTTGGCATCCTTTTCCTCTCTGATTTGCCTGCAAAAAATTCTACTCAATCCTTGAAGATCCATTTTCAGTGTCACCACCTTCATAAAATTTTTCCTGAATGTCATCTACTGGGAGGATTATTTCCAATGCCTCTAAGCTTTACCTTCTCAATTCAGAGTATTATCACAATGTGGAGTAACTAATTACGTATAGCTCTGTATTCTAAACAGAATGGTCTCTGGAAAGTAGATACAGTATCTCCAGTGCATTGTTTACTCTGGGCTCTAAATTGATATTTGGGCAATATGTAAAGGAGTGATTTGGGGTCTATTAACCTCAAAATAAACCAGGTCTAATATTTGGTGAGTCATAGCCTCAGATTTCCTTCATAGGAGACAGTGGTCCTCAAAAAATCAAATGTATCTTTCCTGAAAACTTTTGGGCTTTAATATCTTATCTTGGGTTGGGGGGAGGGATATTAATTATCCATGAGGATAAAATTGGCTTTGATAAGTTAAACAAGCCTTTCATTCCATGAGAGTCCAAAGCAAGACCAAAGAACTCAACTAACAAAAGCTGGAGCTGGAAATTATATCTAGTCTGTCTGTCCCCAAACAACACTCTGTGATGACTATGTCTCAGCCCAGGCTGCAGGGACAAGTCTATTGATGGTGTCATTTGAGTACTCCTTCTTTTCTTCTTTTTGTGTCAAAATATGGTAGGCACTTTTTTTGAAGTGAACCAATATGCTTTATGACTGATCCATTTTTTGGTGTTTATGTTATTTCTTCTTTGTTCGTAATGATTAAGAGTAAAAGCTGTAAGAGGTAAAGGGCCTGGTTTTGTTTATTTGGAGGGGCGTAGAGCAAGGATTAACCGAGAGATCCTAAGTATTACTACTCCATTCTGTTGCAGGTGTGGAACTCCCGGGGATGGGTAGCCTGGGCGGTGGAACTAAGCTGGTGCTAGATGAATCCTTGATAGATATGCTCCAAGTGGTTGATTATCACCCTCCCTGACTCATCCAGTTTTCTCAGGGGCCAGACTGGTGAGTTAAATGGGCATGTGATGAAGATCAGTAGCCCTGCAGGCTTTATAACCATAAGGTACAACACGAATATTCTCAACTATTCCCCCGTAGAGTTATTCTTTTGGCCAGATAGCACAGTTTGAAGGCTTCCATCTTGCTTTTTCTGCTAGACTAGCTCATACTCTATGGGTCAAGGAACCAATGTGAGGGTTCTGTCAACCTGGAAGTATGACCATTTGGATATTAAGTTTGGGAACTAGGGAATCCAATATGTATCTTGACCCTATATGTTATTACTCTCTGAGCAAAAAGGGAGATTTTGGGGTGTTTTAGGTTCCCATCTGTCCTCATTATTTCTGTAAACCAACAGCCTAGAAATATCCAGGTATTCCTTTTTCCTAGTGTGTGTTTACCCAAATACATTAAATGGCCAGAATTTTCTTTGCTAAAAGATTTGGAGAAGCATAGTCCTATGGACCTGTCTTCTCTTTTACCAAAACGGTGATTTTGACTTTCCACTGGGAAAGTCAGGTGACCTCAGCCTTCTGCACAACAGGATTTTACATGTAACCTTTGATTGTGTGTAGAATGTCTTTGTTGACTGCCCATCTGCTTGCCCCATGATCCATTAGCTTCTTCAGTGGGTCCCTGCAAGTCAGGGGCCCATATCTGCCATTCTCATCCTGCTGCCCACACATGCCCACTTTGCTTCTGAGGGGTAAGTGCTGCCACCCAGCCTCCGTAATTCTGGGATCCTATCACTCCTCTGGCCTACAGATGATGGCCACCACTGAGCTTCTCAAAGCTGGTGGTGCTCCCACTCCCTTGGCCTTAGTAAACAGAGTGTCCTCCAGGCCTCTTCAGCTCATAGAATAATCAGCTGGTAGTATCTGTTCTAGGATATTCGTTTCCCTTGGCCTTTTGATCCCTTCTTCCACTATCTTCCATGAAAGTCATGGCGTCATGACTTAATGGGGCTCATTTCTTTTTGCCAAGTACCATCCACACAGTCTAGTAGTACTGGCCACTGGGGGCCCTTGACAAGGTTTAGATCAATATTGTGGGAGGGTGCTTCTATATCCCTTATTACCCCTCTCCTCAATCAAGACCCTTGAGATCCATTTACAGGCTTACTTACAGTCCTGCTGGTATATATCAGCCAGGACCTACAGCTCCTTCAATGTATCATTCCTCTCCTCCCTAAGTAGGCCTAACACTTGTCCAGTCGGGCCATACGGAGACCTAACCTTAGTGACTGGTCTAGTGGCCCTGGGGCCTGAGGGTAGATCCTAAAGAAAGGACCGTTTTGTAGAGTCCTTGTCTCATTTCAGGTTTCTGCCTTGTCTTTAGGTTGGGGGGCAGGATGGGCCACTTCTGAAGTCCCAAATGGCTCAAGAGCAACATGAAGTTCATTGTGGTTAAATTCTCATCCCTAGAGTTCCACCTCTTCTTTATCTGAGACCTGACTTTGGTGTTGGAGACTGACCATGGCTGAGAAGTCAATTGCGTCAATCGCTTCTTTGTCTTTTTAAAGTTTTATTTATTTTTGATAGAGACAGACACAACATGAGTGGGGAAGGAGAAGAGAGAGGGAGAGCCGGAGGCAGGGCTCAAACTCACGAAACCCTGAGATTATGACCTGAGCCAAACTCAAGAGTCAGCTGCTTAACCAACTGAGCCACCCAAGTTCCCCAAAGTCCATCACTTTAAAATTCTGCATTTTCTAAGTGAGCCCCTGAGCCTGATCCTCAGGATTTCCTGTCTTCTGACTGCAGATGATGGTTATGACAAGGCACTAAAACGTCTCTCTGACTTTTATGCTTTGCTTTATAGTGATGACTAATTGCCCAGGACCTGCCATGTTCCTTCTTTAAAGCATCAGTGGCCATCGAATTTCACATTTCTTTCAATGGCTATTTTCCTCATGTCCTCAAACACCAGGGAGATTGAGTAAACCAGCCGATGCCCTTGTATCCATCTCCCATCTCATCTTCCTCTGGGTGGGATATTTATACAACTGCATGGTGATCGGTGTCTCACCTGTCACCTGGAATCTTATCCTTAGACTCTGGTTCCTGGGACCTTTCCTGGTACCTGCCATCTTAAGCCAGGCTTGAAACAGAATTCAAATGCACGTACTATATGAAGGATGTGCTCTGGGGAGAAAGGGAAGGAAGGAAGAGGGCAGGGGAAAGAGTCAAGCAGGGATGTAGTGGAAGACGAACTTCTTTCTGATCCGACTGGACCTCTGGAGCATGTGTTGCACCGCCAGTCGGGTCACAACTTGAGGCAAGGCCTTTCTGAACCTCTTTGTCAGCGGGCCACTGGCGTAGGCTGCAAGGGGGGTGGTAGGCATGGTCAACCTCCCCATGAGGCAGCTCCCCCCTTCAGCCAGGAACAGCTGTCGAGAGGAGGGGCAGCTGTGAGTTACTAGCAGCCACCACTCATAGTAGCTGGGAGGGTAATGGGTGCGTCAGCTGGATAAAGGGGATCTGGTAGGGCATTTACAGCACCTGCTATAGGCTCCCTAAGTGTCTGGAGGTCCTCGCAAAATCTAACTTATCACTCGGACACTTTTTTGTTCTTTATCTGAATTGGGAGGTGGGGCACTTGGGGTGGGTTGGCCTCTAGCATAAGGACAGTTTTGATAAAGGCAACAGGCTAAGTAATCTGTGTAGGTCACACACAGTTTGTCAGAACAGAGGCAAAGTGAAACCTCCAAATAGCATTCACTTTGGATCAAGCTCTGGTTTGGACGAAAACAAATTTCTGGGGCAAGCTGGCTTACCGTCTCAACCAAAGACCAGCTGTTTGAAGGCAGGGACTTCCCGATATCCCTTGTAACCTCTCCACTTATGTTGCCAGTCTGTTATAATAAACAGGACTGAAACTCTGGAGGAAAAGACCCTCTGTTTGCTTTCAAGGCACAGAGGAGGGTGGAGGGGGATGAGTACCCCCCGCCCCTCCCTCCCCCCCAGCCTGTCTGGTAGAGAACGCTAAGCCCCTTTTGTACCTAAGTTGCTCAGGTACCATATTCAGAGGAGGACTGTGGGGCAGCTTGTCAACAGAATGCAAAATGGAAAATGAAATTAGAAGGCAAAGGTCTACTGTGACTTCCAAGGGTAGCACTTTGAACTACAAGACTTAGGTGAATATTAAGGAGTTGGCTCTTTAATCCCTTCTCCTTCTGTATTTAATCACCTGAAAGTCATTTGGGGCAGGCAAGTAAATTACCGAGTCCATGCCTATGGGCCTTCTGCTCTTGTAGATCTCTTATTAGTGTTGAAAGGGCCTCGAAGGTGAAATTCCAGAACCGTTCTTCATCAGGAAGTAAGCTGCAGTGTTAATGCCAAAAGTGGGCACTGAATTTTGGCGCTTTGGAATTCCCCTTTCCCCTTTTTGTTTCCTCAGAGTACTTCAGTGTTCTGCTCCAAACACAGGTGATACTGTAATCACACAAATGACTTCTTTCCATAACAATAGTGAATTAAGTGCCACCATAAAACTATGTGCAGTCTGTAGGGGGAGCAATAAGATTCTGATGGGGGGGTTCAAGTAGGACTTCTATAAGCAGATGTACCAATAAGGGTGTTTGTAGGAAGAAGTCTGTTATGGCTGGGACACACCCAAGAGGAAAGGTCACTGAGGCTTCAACGTCAGGTGGAGTTTAGACTGTTCCGTGAGACAGTAGGAGACTGAAGCAACGTCTGACCTGTGTGTTTTGCAAGATCAAGGATGATCAAGGAGGTCACAGAAAAACAACGGTTGAAGCAGAGACTAGGAGGGGAGCCTCAGAAAGGAGCCTTAGGGAATGGGCGTGGCGAGGAGGTTGCCTCCGGGAGGGTCCGGATTACAGCTCCAGGGTGGGATTTGGTGTAAGGGGTTAGGCCGTGGAAAGGGCTCAAGTTAGTGTAGGAGCGCCTTGCCCTTAATCAAAGTAGAGAACCCATCAGGGAGGAGCGGGGTCGTGGAGAAGAGGAGGTGCAGCGATGAATTAATTAGTTCTCGCCATGAAGGCATCCAGTAAGTGGCTGGGAGTAAGGCATCAGGCACTGGGGAGCAAGAGCTGGTCCAGCTGCCCCAGGGAGTGTGCAAGGCTTAGATCTGAGGCGCAGACCAGACGGGCTGGGCAGGGGCCTGCCCTTTTCGGGAGCCAGGTTTCAAACTCTCCCCTCCCCGTCACGCACTTGATGAAGTCTGCGAGCTGGCGCCCCGCTGGCTCCGGCGTCCTTAAATGCTGGGTCGCTAGGCCGAGGGACGAGCGTCGCAGTGGTAGCGGCGCAGCGCGCGCGCGCACGAGGCTCCCCCGGAGCCGTGTCCGTTTGGGGGGGGGGCCCAGCTCCCCCGCGTCCCCGCGGAGCCGGACGGGCCTAGAAGCAGCCGGGGCCTGACTCGGGCCCCGCGGTCGCCGCGCGCCCTTCGGTCCGCTCCCGCCGACCGCTCGGGGGAAGGACCGCCCCAGCCCGCGCCGCGCGGCTTGGCTCGGCCAATCAGCGCGCCCCTTCCGCGGCGCCCCGGCGCTCCAGTGACGCGCGCGCCAGCTTGCGCCCCGGGCGCTTTGACGACGGCCCCTCCTGCGCTCGCTCGGCCCGTTAGCTGCGCGCCTCGCCTCTTGTGCGACGGCCCCTGGGCGGCGGCGCGTTCGGGCGCGGCCCTGGCGCGCCCCCTGGCGGCCCGGCGGGGCACTGCGGGCGCGGCGCTGACCCGGAGGCGGCGGCGGCGGTGCCCGGATGGAGGCACGTCATTGTCCCCCGCCGGGCGGCTGGGCTGTGTGCGGCGGCGGCGGCGGCGGCGGCGGCCGAGGGGGATGGAGCGAGCGCCGAGCCGGGTCAGGTAAGCTCCCGCCTCCTTCCCGCCCGCCGCTGGCCGGCGTGGGGCCCGCCGAGCGCCCCGCTCCCCTCGGCCGCAGCTGGCCCGGCCGCCCCTGAGCCGGCGCGGCCCGCCAGGGACTGGCGCGGCCCCTCGCCCGCCGCCCCCTCCGCAGCCGCGGGCCGCCCGGGACCCCGCGGCGCCGGTGGCAGCGCCGATTTCGCCGGCCCGGCCAGGCCGCTGGGGAGGGGGCGGCGGCCGGGGCGGTCGGACGCCCAGAGAGCCGGGCTGCGCGGGGAGGCCAGACCCCCCTGGTTGCTATGGACACTGCCCTCCCACCCCCACCCGGCCCCAGCCCGCCCCCTCGGCCCGTGGGCCGGGCCGGGCCGGGCGGGCGGCTCCGGGGCGGCCTGGCCAGCACGGGTCCGCCCGCGGTGGGCGTGTGCCGGCCGCCGGCCGCGGAGCCCGGCGTCCCCGGCCCGCCCGCCGCCCCCCGCGTGGCTGCCACCTCCCGCCCCCGAGCGGCCCTCGGAGCCCCAGGCTCGCCTCCCCACCCCCACTCCACCCCCCAGGGAGACACAAACTTTCCCACCCCGGCGCCCCTCCGCGGCACGCCGGTCGCCCCTCGCGGGGCCGTCCACCTGGCTCTGCCGCCGAGTGTCCGAGTTCCCCACGCCGGCCGCCGGGGCGGAGCGGGCACCCTCAGGGGGGAGAGGAGGGGCCGGCCGGCCCCGGCGGCGCGTCCCCAAAAGCGTGTGCGCCTCGGTCCTGTTCTTTATTTTCGGGGCAGGAAGAGCCAAGTTACCTGGAGGGGGTCGAGGGAGAGGGTGATCAGTTTCAGATGTTTGAAATGAAAATTTGACGGGACCGAAGTTTTACAATCTAGGACTTTCACCTTGTCATAATGAATGCAGTAGAGATTACTTTTGTTGAATAGCGCTTTTCTGTTCAGGGAGGCCTCAGGGTTTACTTGTTTAATGGGGAAACATGTTGGTTATTTAAAGTGAATACACTCAAATAACAGTAAAACTGGTCGAGAAACTATTTCGTTAACACCTCTTTTTCAGGGTAACAACAGTATTACAGGTTCTCGTGCATTTTCGTGGAGTCTCCAAATTTTTCGAGTTGCAAATTTTGAACATATAATTTTACTCTCTTGACTATCACTCATTCAAAGTGCATAGGAGATAGGAATAATCAGTTCTACTTATTTGTTTTTAAGGTCAGTTTCACTTTCTTTTCCTATCATTGAATCAAGTCCACAGTGGCTTGTAAAGGTTAAGGCTAGTCGTTTCATTTACTTAAAAATAATTGAAATCAAGGCTGTTATCTTTTTCGAGCTTGTGTGTTTTAGTCTCAAGTAGAAATGTTACAAGAACGTGGATTACATTGTTTATGAAGAAGCGTAGTGTATCAGTTTTTTTTTTTTTACATGTATTGCTATTACTACCTTTTGGTGGAGTGCTACAAGGTTTAAAACAGCCATATGCTTATTTTAAAAATGAGAAAGAATAATGCATTCTGGTATTTGGTAGGAATATATAAGGGACTGAAAATTTTAAGACTTGAATAAAAGATTGTACTTAAAGCAGAGGAGACATTTGTAAAGCTGATTTGTCTCATTCCTCTAGGCACATCCAGCCTTGATTCATGTGCTTGTTTATTTCACACATGCTTTGTAACTTTTTATAAATCATCACTAGATGCTGAGAGAAATTTTAACTTTTCTTTGAAGTAGTTGCTTAAAAGTCCTGGTAGAGCAGTAACGTTTAGAAGCTGCACTGAGAGTAAAGAACATGTTCCTGTATGAACCTTAGGTCCTATACAATATTGTTTGGCTTCTAGAAGGGTTATCTTTGTAGTAGATGGAATTTAGTTTGATACTTGGTGGTTTTAGAATAAGTATTCATTGGCTGAATATACAAATGATGACAAATCAATAATTTTGGTTTGTTTTCCCCAAATTATAATGCTTAATGGGTATTGATGATTGAGTTGTATGCTTTCCTTAATTATTTTCATTTAAGACTGTTTCCCCCTCCCCTTCCCTTCATGGTATTCAGAGCAAGTAAAATGGTTTTATTTGGTCGTTTGTTAATGATTATCCTAAAGGGATGTTTATCCTGGGAAAATCGAGGTTTTTGCCGTTAAGTGTTATTGTAAATAAGGCTGAATCAACTTTTCCTCAGTACTCTGTTTTGGCTTTCTTCTTCCTTCTGCTCCTCCTCTTCCTCCTCTTTTGTTTTCTTATTCTTGCCTTCACTGTGTTTCATGGAGTAGACTTTATTTGGATAACACAGCTCAAGCTTTCTTCCTGAATGAAAATCCTGTATCTTAGATTGACTTAAAATTCATTTTTTTCTGATTTTATTAAGATCTAATCTAACATCTGCTTTTTTATTTCTGCATAAGATTCCCCAAAATTCTCAAAGGTTGTGCTTTCAGGGCCGGGGCTATAAGGTTGTGCCGTAATTTAAAATTACAACATTGAGGCTTTAAAAAAAAAAAAACTTTATTGTGAGCAGACAGCACCACAACATTTGTTGAGGTGGCACACATGTGGATATTTAATCGTCCTTTAACTTGCCTGTACTGAATATTTTTTAAAACAAGTTTTAAAGGCTCTTCCTAATTCTGAGTAGAAGCGAGATACAGTGTATGAATAAGATACTGTATGCAAGTCACTTAGCATAAACCGACGCTGAAAGCAAACACCAGTTACTTCCTATCCTCAGAACTCATTTATTTGTTCAGCACGTGTGTGGACAGCGTTCTGGGTGCCGGGTTAGAGGATAGAAATAAAAGCATGATGGGGAGCCACAGCGAACTCGGGGTGGAGTGAGCCGGTGCTGAAGCGCTACCATAGAAATCTGCACCAGGGTGCAGTGGGAGCCTGCGGGAGGGCTTCTGACCTGGCCTTGGGGAAGGGAGGTTGTCAAGGAAGGCGTCCCGGAGGAAATGAATTTTAAATTGAAAAGTGCAAGTGTTAACTGGCCGGAGGTGGAAGGATGGAGGGGAGTTAGGAAAGAAAGAACAGCACGGAAGAGCCCAGAGAGAGCAGGGAGGAAGGGAACGTGGGGAGCGCATGGAAAGCTGGCAGCGCCAAGCCTAGGTGTTAAGTTGTTGGGTGGGGGGCGCCAGGCCAGGCCAGAAAGAAAGGTTATTTACAGAGGACTGGCATATGAGATGTGGTTGTCACTGGGCAGTTTGCATTCCTAAAAGTACTCCGTTGACCAGGTCCATATAGCTGGAAGGAGACCTAGCCGGGAATGCTGGGCCAGGTGCCCTGTCTCCAGGGCTGACTAGTTTGGGTTAGAGTCTCTCCGTTTTATAGACCCCGTGGAGTCTGTCCAATCTCTCACAGATCCATTATGGAGATTAAGTAAATTAATGTGTGTTTGGTGATTAACACAGTGCCTAGCATATAGAAAATGCTTAATTAGTGGTAGCCTCGAGGTTTAGAAATAGAATTCAGAGAGAAAATTGTAATTATTTTTACAACATGTATGTGTTCAAGTCAATAATGTCTTATGGGCTTTGCTTTAAAAAGTCATGTATATACACCAAATAAATCAGCCTACTCAAAAATTTTCAAATGTGAAACTTCCTGGTTTTTTTTTTAAGTTTATTCATTTTAAGAGAGAGCGAGCGAGCAGGGGAGGGGCAGAGAGAGAGAGGGAGACAGAGAATCCCCAGCAGGCTCTGGGCTGTCAGCACAGAACCTGATGCAGGGCTCAATCTCACGAACCCAGAGATCATGATTTGAGCCAAAATCTAGAGTCAAATGCTTAACCCACTGAGCCACCCAGGCGCCCTGAGACTTGCTATTTTTTTTTAAATAATGTATTTCAAACAAGTCATTTTGGACTTTAAGCTCAAAATTAAAGCTAGATTTTTCTCTTCATGGAGTTGAGACTTTTCCCTGATGAATTCTGTATGAATTGAAAATTGAGTCAAATGGATTAGCGCATTTCATGTTCTGGTTTTAAGCAATAAGGAGGAAAAAATATGTAGGTTCTTGGTAAATATACAGAATTGGAAATTGAAGTAGCTGATTATAAACTGAAATGTGAGACTTTAAAAAAAATTTTAAGTGTTTTATTTATTTCTGAGAGAGAGACAGCATGCGCAGGGGAGGGTCAGAGAGAGAGGGAGACACAGAATCTGAAACAGGCTCCAGGCTCCTAGCTGGCTGTCAGCACAGAGCCCAATGCGGGGCTCGAACCCACGACCCGTGAGATCATGACCTGAGTCAAAGTTGGATGTTTAACTGGCTGAGCCACCCAGGCGCCTCTGAGATGTGAGACTTTTAGAGGTCTTGGAATAGAATGACAAGATCTAATCAAATATTTCATTGAAGGGTTTATAATTAAAAATCGCTGGCATATTTAGAGGAGCACAGTGCTAAATGTCCCAAGGAAGTGATTTCAGAGTTAAAAAATACTGCCGCTTTATATTACAGTGACTTGTTTGAGAGCAATTAAGTGTGGCTAGGACAACTTTCCAAGATCTCATGGTAGATTAAGTAGATTCCTTTTCTCATTTTATGAAACAACTGTATGTGTTTCGTCTTTTACAGAGTTGAACAATGACCATAGTTGACAAAGCTTCTGAATCCTCAGATCCATCAGCCTATCAGAATCAGCCTGGCAGCTCGGAGGCGGTCTCACCTGGAGACATGGACGCAGGTTCTGCCAGCTGGGGGGCCGTGTCTTCGTTAAATGATGTCTCAAATCACACACTTTCTCTAGGACCAGTACCTGGTGCTGTAGTTTATTCAAGTTCATCTGTACCTGATAAATCAAAGCCGTCACCACAAAAGGATCAAGGTACTACATTTTAGAGACAGAACCACGCCAGGAAGCTCTTGGATGAATGCTGTCAGTGGGTCGGTAGTTTCAGAGAGGGGTTCCTTTTGCCAAGATAGGTTGCCACCTGAGTGCCAGCAGTTATATTATTCGACAGGCGTCATTTTCCTGTGCTGCTTGCCCCTGATTCGCTATGTACCGTGACAGCACAGATGATTTTTAGTTATTAAACTTTTTGTAGTTTGTTACTTATTTTTCGAAGGGCAAACTTAATCTTGGTGAGATTTGAGGTGGGCAAGTCTTTGGTTACCTTGTCAGTTAACCGCAGTTTCCTAAGTAGATGACTGTGTTTAAAAATTTCAAAGATATTTGTTTAATGGTTGCGTTTTGCCAAATGGCTTTACCCATCTGTGGGTTTTTTTTTTTGTTGGTTTGGTTGGTTTTTGGGTTTTTTTGCCAGTTAAAATCATCTGTAGTAATAAAACTCTCTGAAAGAGAGGAGATAATGTAAATGTTACATTTGTTAAAACTCATCAGGTTAAATGAGACATTGATGCTTTGGTCTCCTTCTGAGACTCCTGGATTTGGAGCTTTGAAATGCAAAGAAAGTGCATTCGTTCCTACTCAAAAAGTCATTTGGCTTAGAATAATGTAGCTCTGTTAATTTTTTGAGGAACCTCCCCTATAACCCAGCAATAGCACTGCTAAGAATTTACCCAGGGGATACAGGAGTGCTGATGCATAGGGGCACATGTACCCCAGTGTTCATAGCAGCACTCTCAACAGTAGCCAAAACATGGAAAGAGCCTAAGCGTCAACTGACGGATGGATCAAGAAGATGTGGTTTATCTATACGATGGAATACTACATGGCAATGAGAAAGAATGAAATCTGGCCATGTGTAGCAACATGGATGGACCTTGAAGGTGTTATGCTGAGCGAAATAAGTCAGGCAGAGAAGGATAAATATCATATGTTTGCACATATAGGAGGATTAGGAGGAACATAATGGAGGACCGTGGGGGAGAGGGAGGGAGGCAAACCATGAGAGACTCTTGAATGTTGAGAACAAACTGAGGACTGATGAGTATGGCGGGGAGGGGAAGGGGTGATGGGCATGGAGGGGGGCACTTGTGGGGATGAGCACTGGGTGTTATATTGAAACCAATTTGACAATAAACTATAAAAAAAAAAAAAGAATAATGTGGTTCTGACACTGTTTTGCACCCTCATAGGAAATGTGATATTGTGATGTGGTGGTGGGGGCGGTGATTTGCTGAAGGTGTTCTGGGTGGGAGGAAAGTTGATATCACAAAAGAAACAATTTAATTGAATGTTGCACATAGAGTTTGAAGACCTTCACCAGCCAGACTTTCCTACAGGACCTCTTCTCGCTGACTGCAGCTTGCTAGGGGCTCCTTTCTCTCACTCCGGCCTGGACCCTCATCACCCTGCCATGCCCTTTTGGGAGCTCATGCCCCACTCTCTCTGGACTCCTTTCTTTTTTCCTGATTTTGCTTTCCATTCCCACTGAGCTGAAGCCTACCTTTGCACATTCAAAGTCATTAATCCCTCTTTTTAAATGGAGACTCATCCATTAAGGCATTTCCAGTGTCCGGCAGCACCAAGGAAGTGGCAGACTTTGGAAAAAAGTAGTCTTCACATGGATGATTTGGAACTTTCCCAAGTTGTTGTTTGAGCTTTGCCTGAGCTCTGTTAACATGCTTATCATTAGTAGTCTGTTTATAAGTCTTGAAAATAAAAAGATAAAAATCTTTTTAGTTGACATAGAGTGTCCTTATGAATGTCAGTTCTGGTGCCCAGCAGCTGGAGCTCAGAGCCTCTCTCCTTTCTGGTCAAATGGGGATGACGTCACTACCGGCTCTTAGAATCGAGACAGTTGGACAGCTACTCAGGGCTCTGTAAGCACATTGCTGGTGAAGAGGGCAGTGATGGTGGTGGTACTGAGTAGAAGCACCCACAACAAATGTTAGAGCAGATTTATTCTGCATTTTGTATCTATAGTGGTGACGGATTTTTAAGTAGATATGAAAGAGTAATTATAGTGAACTCCCATGTAGCAGTCGGTCAATTTTGACATTTATCAATTCATAGCCAGTTACACCCTCACGCATTTGCTCCCCTCCCCCCTTGCCAGGATGGTAAAGCAATCCAAGACTTCATATTTCATCTGTTAATAATTTTGGTCTTATACCTAAATGATTTTTTTCTAAAAACTAAAACATCAGGGGGCACCTGGGTGGCTCATTTGGTTAAGTGTCCTACTTTGGCTCAGGTCACAATCTCATAGTTTGTGGGTTCAAGCCCTGCGTCAGGCTCTGTGCTGACAGCTCGGAGCCTGGAGTCTACTTCAGATTCTGTGTGTCCCTCTCTCCGCCCCTTCCCCACTTGCACTCTGTCTCTCTCAAAAATGAATAAACCTTAAAAATGCTTTTAAATAAATAAACCATCTTTATGTTAAAAATCTAGTCAACATTAAAATTTCTCTGATTGCCATATATGTTTTTGTAGCAGCTGGCTTGTGGAAATCAATAGTCTATACCTTGCATCTGGCAAATGTCTTTAAGTTTCTTTTAACACCCCCTTTTGTCCTTGCAGTTTACTTATTGAAGAAAGCAAAGTATTTAGATTTCCCACCTTCAAGGATATACCTTTTATTATTTTTTTTAATGTTTGTATTTTAGAGAGAAAGAGCGTGTGTGTGTGTGTGTGTGTGCAGGAGGGGCAGAGAGGGAGGGAGGAAGAGAATCCCAAGCAGGCTCTGTGCTGTCCCACACGGGCTCGATCTCACAAACCGGGAGGTCGTGACCTGAGTCAAAGTTGAGACTTGGATCTGTAACTGACTGAGCCACCCAGACACCCCTCTAAGATCTGTCTTTTAAAATGTCCCTTTCTTCCCTGTATTTTCTGGTTAGCTGGTAGTAACCTAATCTTGATCAGATGCAGTTTGATGTGTTTCTATTTATTTATCTTGAGAAGTACATCATGCTTTGTTTTTAAACGTTTCTTGTTTATTTTTCTAGCCCTAGGTGATGGCATTGCTCCTCCACAGAAAGTTCTTTTCCCATCTGAGAAGATTTGTCTTAAATGGCAGCAAACTCACAGAGTTGGAGCTGGGCTCCAGAATTTGGGCAATACCTGTTTTGCCAACGCAGCACTGCAGTGTTTGACTTACACGCCTCCTCTTGCCAATTACATGCTATCACACGAACACTCCAAGACATGTAAGTGTGCTGGGTCATGTTACTTGTGCAGGGCTGTGGTCTGCTAACCTACTTTCATTTTTTTCTCTGCAATGAAAGTGAAGACGTAAGCCAAGAATTCTGTGATCGCTAGGAAATTGGCTCTTTTAGAAACCATAGAGGAAGACCCTTCAGATCTGTACTCAGGTTGCTTCGAAAGCATTTTGCACCTAATTTGACCTGTGAAGTTGTTTAGTATATGTGCTGCTGAAGCAAGCACTGACCTGTGAGGTTGTTTAAAAAGAAACATTTTATCAGCATTTGGCATTTCTGAACCCCCCCGCTGGCTTTCCACACTTGCTAAAAAATGTGACATGAACGTCTGCCACCAGCAGCTCCAGCAGCTCGGGACAAGCTGAGTTAAATCCTGTCTCTCCTGGCTTCCATTCTGTATCGTAAGGCTTGATTCATTTACAGGCTTAGAAGGCTTAGTGGAGGGGAAGGTGCTGTCACGGCCCCCAGCCTCCTGAAAATTCATACAGGACTTTCCCTTCAGTGTGCGTGAGCTCAGCTGAAAATCAGTTAAAGTATGTCTTTAATAGGTGACAACCTCAGTGGTTGACTAGTGAAATTCAGAATTTAGAACATCTCCAGTTTTTGAGGTTTGACCTTCTAAACATATTGTAAACGTCCTTTATCCCTTTTAAGCGAAATCTCCCTGTTCTTTGATCTGCACTAATGCTGAGGTTGATGTGTGCACATTCAGGGGCTGTTCATTATCAGCGTGAGAACGCCTTTGGTTTCTTCTTGAATAGTTCTTTAATAGAGAGTTTAAACCGCTTCTTTTTAAAGAGCAAAATAACGCTTGTGAAGAATTTGGAAAGTACAGAAAAATTTAAATAAACCAAAGGAAAATCACCTAGAATCTCACTGCCTAGAGGTGTCTGGTGTGCCAAGGGGTTTTAAGTGACAGAATGAATGTTTTGTTTGCCCTCATTTCCTCCCTTTCTAAGTTCATAATTCGTTCCCCGCACACAGCTTTCCCATCACTTTTGCGCTTAGTGAAAGTAGGGTGTGCAGGAACCCCCAGCACTGGCACCTGGACGGCGGGAGACAAGGCCAGCACAAACTTCAGGAGCTCCGGGCGTCCAGAATCCGGTGCCTACCTTTTATGCTCTTGGGAGTTTTCTTTTTCTTTGTTTTTCCTTTTTTGAGGTATGTCGAGGCATAATTATATGTACGATTCAGATACATTTGTTTATTACATATAGGGTTATATGTACACTTAGGCATATTTACCTTTGTTTAGCTTTAGCTTTATAGAGGTATAATTGATATAAATTGCACATGTTTAAAATATACGTTTGATGCATTCTGACACTTGTATCCTCCCCTGAAACTGTCCCCACAATTAAGATAATGGATATATTCATCACCCCCTAAAGTTTCCCAGGGTTCCTTTGAAATCACCCCCTTCCACCCCTTCCTGCCCCTCATCCCCTCCACCCCAGGCAGCCACTGATATGCTCTCTGTCTACTGTAGATTAGTTTGTATTTTTTAGAGTGTCATGTGGTAGAATTACACAGGCATATATTCATATATTGCCTGGCTTCTTTCAGTTAGGACAGTCATTTCACCATCTTCCCATGTTGTTGCGTGCATCAGTACTATTGACTGTTGAGTAGTATTTCACCGTATGGATGTACCACTTTGTTTCTTCATCTACTGATGAGCATTTAGGTTGTTTCTCATTTGGGGCTGTCACAAATTAAGCTACTTCGAATGTGTATAAACAGGTCTTTGTAAGGACGTGTTTTCATTTCTCTTGGGTAAATATCTAGGAGTGGAATGGCTTGGTCCTATAGTATGTGTGTGCTTAACTTGAAGATCAACGTCCAGTCTGTTTGACCTAGGCATTGTGGTATTTCATATTTCCACCAGCAGTGAATGAAAGTTGGTCCCGTATTTCCCCTAATATGTGGTGTGGTCATTCTTTCCAATGTCAGCCACTCTAATAGGTGTGCGGTATAGCCAAGTATTACCTTACTGTGGTCTTAATTTGCACTTCCCTAATGAGTAATGATGTTGAACATCTTTCTATACGGTTAACTGCCATCTGTATACTTTCTTGGCTGAAGCGCTGTTCATATTTTTGCTTGATTTCAAATTGGGTGGCTTTCTTATTGTTGAGTTTTGAGAGCTTTTTATACGTTCTGCATACAAGTAAGTCCTTTATCGGACGTGTAATTTGCAAATACTGTCTTCCAGCCTAGAGGAGCATATTCTCTTCACACTGTCTTTTGAAGAACTCCACATTGCCACATTTTCTTTTCATCAGTTGTGTTTTAACTGTTGTATTAAGAAGTCTTTTCCTCACCTGAGGTCACAAAGGTTTTTTTCTCTGTATTCTTTTTACGAGTTTGATAGTTTTAGCTTTTTACTGGTCAGTGATCCATTTTGAGTTAATTTCTATCTGTGGTGTGAAGAATGGATTGAAGGTCCTGTGTTTCAATCTGGATATCCAGTTCTTCCAGCACTGTTTGTTCAAAAGATAGTTCTGTCTCCACTGAATTGTCTTTGCTTCTTTGTGAAAAATCAATTGACCATATTCATACGGATCTATTTCTGGACTCTGTTCTGTTACACTGATCTAGTGTTCTATCTCAACACCAGAGCAGTGTCTGGATTGCTAGATATTTAAAAGTTTTGAAAGCAGGTAAGTCCTCCAACTTTGTTCTCCTTTGTCTAAGTTGTTTTGGCCTTTTCTTGGTCTTTTGCATTTCCAAATGCATTTTGGACTCAATTTTTAAATTTCTACAAAAGAGCTTCCTGGGATTTTGATTGGTATTGTGTTGAATCTGTGAATTAATTTGGGGTGAATTGACATCTAAACAGTGTTCTGTCCCCCAAACAAGGTATACAGCTCCATTTATTTAGGTTACCTTTATTAGCAGCGTTGCTTAGTTCTCAATGTACAAGTATAATGTGCACATTCCTTATCAGATTTATCCCAAACTATTGCATATTTTTGGTAATATTTTTTGAATTTCAATTTCTGATTGTTGCTAGAATATAAAAATGCAAGAGATTTGGGGGTATTCATCTTGTGTCTTGCGACTCTGGGAAATTTATTAACTCTAGTAGAGCGTGTGTGTGCGCACTAAAGATTTCTTCAGATTTCACGTAGACACAATCGTGGGATGTATAAATAAGGAACATTTTACTTTTTCATTTCCAGTCTGCATGCTATTTCTTGCCTGGTGCGCTGGCCAGCACCTCTGTTACAGTGTTGAATGGACGTGGTGGAAGTAGGTGTCTCCTTCTTCACCTTAGGGGGAAGGTGTTCTATTTTAGTCTTTCGCTTTTATGTATGCTGTCAGCTGTAGAGTTTTACCGTGCTGAGTGTTGTACTTGAATGTTAAGCCAAATTTGCATTCCTGAGATGAGCCCCACTTGGTAATGATGTCTTATGATTTCCATGTATCATTGGATACTAAAAATGCTAAACATTTTTTAAATTTTGTGTTCATGATGAATATTAATCTATAGTTATAATACCTTTGTCAGATTTCGGCATCAGGGTAATGGTGGCATTATGAAATGTGTTGGGATTATTTTCTTCTGTTTCCTAGAAGAATTTGTGTAGCATTGGGGTTATTTCTTATATGTTTGGTAGATTAATGTGAAGCTATCTGGGCCTTGGCGTTCCTTCTCATGGGTAGGTTTTTAACCACATATTTAAGTTCTTTAAGAGATAGAGGCCTTTTCAGGTTATCTATTTCTTTGTCAGGGAGCTTTGATTAGTTTGTGTCTCAAGGAATTTCTCTTACTTGTTGAATTGTCGGCATAAACTTGTTCATAATGTTTTGTTATCCTTTTTAATTTTTTTAGGATCTATAGTGATTTTCATTCTCTTATTCCTGATGTTCATGACTTCTCTCCTTTTTTCCTGATCAATCTGACTAGAGTTTTAGTCATCTTATTATTGATCTTCTCAGAAAACCAGCTCTTGGGTTCCTTGTTATTTTGTTTTCTGTACCATTGGTGTTTGTTACTATTTTTATAATTCCTTTTCTCCTGCCCACTTTGGATTTAATATGCTCAATTCTGTTTTTTTCAAGGGGAAGCTTAGGTCATTTAATTTGAGATCTTTTCCAGTCTTTTTTGTGCTATGAATTTCTCTTTGAGAGATGCTTTACTTGTATCCCAGATATTTCAGTATTTCACATATTAAATTTTTTTCCAGTCAAAATACTTAGATTATTTAGAGGCATGTTGTTTAGTTGTCACGTTTGAGGATTTTCCTGAAATTGTCCTGTTACTGATTTCTAATTTCATTCTCTTGTGGTCGGAGTATACATTTTATTGTTTGAATCCTTTTAAACTTGAGACTTGTGTTATGCACCAGAGCATGGTCTAGCTTGGTGAATGTCCCACATTCACTTAATAATTATTATTCACCTAATAAGGACGTGTAGTCTGCTGTGTCGTCTGGCTTCTATAAATGCAGATTATGGTCAGCTACTTGATAATGTCGTTGAGGTTGTCTTCTGTGTCCTTGCTGCTTCTTTGCTTGTGCTAGCACGTTTTGAGAGAGGTCTGTTGAAATAAAATATATTTGTGAATTTGGTTTTTTTTCCTGTTTTATTAGTTTTGTCTTATGTATTTTGGAGCTCTGTCACCTAAGATTATTATGACCTCTTGATGAAATGACCTATTTATAATTTATGAAATTATATATTGGGTTATTTTTGCCTTAAATAAATTATAAAGGTTTTGCTTTAAATAATTAAGGTTTGTTTCAAAATCTTCTATATTTACCTATTTAGTGACCATTTTCGCTGCTTTTATTCCTTTATGTAGATTTAGATTCCCAGCTGGTATTTTGCCTTATGGCTGAAGGACTCCCCTTAACTTTGCTTGCTGGTGATGAACTCTGCTTTTTGCTTTTTTTCATTCTCAGTCTGAAGTATCATTATTTTGCCTTTTAAAAAGCTCATCTTTTTGTTTTGAGCTAATTGTAGATTCACATGCAGTTGTGAGAAATAATAACACAGAGACATCCCACCTACCTTTCCCAGTTTACCCAGCAGTAACACTGTATTTCAGTATCTCAGCATGGATATTGACATTGATACAGTCAGGATACAGAATATTTCCGTCATGTTCCCCTTTTGTAGCCAAGCCCACTTTCCTTGTGCCCTGATATCCTCCTTTAACTAAACCCTGGCAGCCACTAATCTATTTTTTCATTTCTATAATATTGTCATTTCAAGAATGTTTTGTATACACATGTATATATATTGAGTTACACAGTATATAACATTTTGGGATTGGCTTTTCAGTCAGGATAAGTCTCTGAAGATTCATTTAGGTTGTATTAATAACTTGTGTGTGGATTTATTTTATTTATTTTATTGTTGAGTAGTATTCTATGGTATGGATGTACTGTAGCTTGTTTTAAGCATTCATCCATAAAAGGACATCGGGGTTGTGTCCAGTTTCAGGATAGTATGAATAGAGCTGCTGCAAGCATGAGCGCGTACAACACATGTGTGAATGTGTCTGTTTCTCAGGGAGAAGTGCCCAGGACTGCGCTCACTCACTCATATGGTAGTTGCATGTTCGGTGTTGTAAGAAACTGCCAGCTTTCCAGAGTGGCTGACCATTTTACAGCCCTACCAGTAATGTATGAGAGTTCTAGTTTCTCTGCGTTAAAAAAGAAAATGTTTATTTTTTTTATTTTGAGAGAGAGACTGGGAGAGAGGGAATCCCAAGCAGTTTCTGTGCTGGCAGCACAGAGCCTGGTGTGGAGCTCGATCTCAAGAACTGTGAGATCATGACCTGAGCCAAAATCAAGAGTCCGATGCTTAACTGATTGGGCCACCCAGATGCTCCAGTAATTTCTCTGCATTTTTGCCAGCATTTGGTATTGTCGCTGTTTTTCATTTTAGCTGTACCGATAAGTATATAATGATACCTTGTTGTGGTTTTAATTTGCATTTCCCTAATACCTAAAGGTCTTGAACTTCTTTCTGTGTGCTTATATGTCATCTGTATATCCTCTTTGGTGAAATATTTCTGCTCTCTTTTGCTTATTCTTTATTGCAGTCTTTGTTTTTATATTGTTGAGTTTTGAGAGTTCTTTATATAGTTTAGATACTAGGCCTTTGTTGGGTATATAGGTTCCAAAAACAGGAGGGGCACAGAGAGAATCCCAAGCAGCAGAGCCTGATGCAGGGCCCAAACCTATGAACCGTGAGATCAGGACCTGAGCCCAAATCAAGAGTTGGATGCTTGACAGACTGAGCCACCCAGGCGCCCCCTAAAAGGTTTAAAGATCTCTTTGCCTAACTCTTGACCCTGAAGATTTTCTCCTACTTTTTTCTAAAAATTTTATAGTTTTGTCTTTAGATCTGTGATCCATTTAATTTTTGTATAGTGTGAGGTTTGGATGAAGTTAGTTTTTTGTCTGTAAATGCCTGTTAGCTCCAGCACCATTTGTTGAAAAGGCTATCTTTCCTCTGTTGAATTGCGTTTATATCTTTGTAAAAAAATCACTTGGGCATATTTGTGTGGGTCTGTTTCTGGGTTTCCTATTCTGTTCTCTTGAAGTATAGGTATGTCCTTCCATACAGTAGCTGTGTAATAAGTCTTGCTATCAGATAGGATGATTCCATCCACTTATTTTCTTTTCAAAATTATTTTTGCTATTCTTGGTGTTTTGTCTTTCCATGTAAATTAAAGAATAGCGTCTATACCTACAAAAAAAATCTCACCGAGATTTTGATAGGAATTGTGTTAAAACTGAATCTCTATTTGGAGAGAATTGACATCTTTACTTGAGGTTGACATTTTCAATCTGCGAACTTGGTATGTTTCTCCATTTATTTAAATCTTTACTTTCATCCCTGTTGTGTAGTTTCAGCATGTTTTGTCCTATTTTGTTAGATCTACACCTAAATATTTTTTGAGGGATTGTAATTGGCATTATATTTTTAATTTTGGTGTCCATATGTTTATTGCTAGCATATAAAGATACATTTTATTTTCATATGTTAATCTTCTGTGATCTTGCCAAACTCACTTACTCGTTCTAGGCATTTATTTTAATAGACTCCTTGGATTTTTCTTGTAGTCCTGTTATATGCAAGTGTGGACAGTTTTACTCATTCCTTACTGATTGGTATGTCTTTTATTTCCTTGTTTTATTTCACTGGCTAGAACTTCCAGCACTATGTTGAATAAGAATAAGGGGAGTGGACATCCTTGCCTCATTTCTGATATTAGAGGGAAGAGCATTTAGTTTGATATTAGCGGTAGGTTTTTTGGTATATGCTCTTTATTAAGTTAAGAAGTTCTATTTCTGTTTTTCTGATTTCTGCTTTCTATCATGAATAAGTGTTGATTCTTGTCAAATGCTTTTTCTGTATCAAATTGATGTGATCATGTGCTATTTCTTCTTTAGCCTGTTAATATGGTGGATTATACCGGTAGATGTTACAATATTGAGTCGTCTTTATATCCCTGGAATAAACTCCGTTTGGTCATTGGAATTAGTATTATTTTTTTTATGTTTTTTATTTATTTTTGAGAGTCAGAGAGAGATAGCGGGAGCAGGGTAGGGTCAGAGAGAGAGGGAGACACAGAATCTGAAACAGGCTCCAGGCTCTGAGCTAGCTGTCAGCACAGAGCCCGATGCGGGGCTCGAATCCACGAACTGTGAGATCATGACCTGAGCCGAAGTCGGATGCCTAACCGACTGAGCCACCCAGGCACCCCAGTATTATTATTTTTAAAGTTTTTTTTTTATCTCTCAATTCTTATCATAACTGTTTCACCCATCTCCCCACTCCCCTCCCCTCTGGTGACTGTCCGTTTGTTCTCTGTAGTTAAGAGTCTGTTTATTGGTTTATCTCTCTCTTTTTTTCCCCTTTGTTTTCTGAAATTACACATATGAGTGAAATCATACAGTATTTGTCTTTCTCTGACTGACTTTTAGTGTTTATTTATCTTGAGAGAGAGAGAGCTTGCTCAGGTGCACGAGTAGGGGAGGGGCAGAGAGAGAAAATCTCACTCAGGGCCTGTGCTCAGAGCACGGAGCCTGGTGCTGGGCTCCATCCCACAAACCACAAGATCATGACCTGAGCTGAAATCAAGAGTCAGCTTAACCAGCTGAGCCACCCAGGCGCCCCCTGACTGACTTTTTACACTTAGCATTATACTCTCTGGGTCCATTCATGTCACTGCAAATGACAAAAACTCATTCTTTTTATGAGTTAATAATATTCCATTGTGTGTATATAGTACATCTTCTTTATCTGCTCATCAGTCAGCAGACACGTGGGCTGCTTCCATATCTCAGTTATTGTAAATCATGCTGCTGTGAACTTAGGGGTGCGTGTATCCCTTTGAGTGAGTGCTTCTGTATTCTTTGGGTAAATACCCAGTAGTGCAGTTGCTGGATTGTAGGGTAGTTCTATTTTTAACTTTTTGAGGAAGTTCCATACTCTTTCCCAGAGTGGCTGCACCAGTTTGCCTTCCCCCCAACAGTACACAAGCGATCTTTTTTCCCCACATCCTTGCCAACACTCTTGTTTCTTGTGTTGTTCATTTTAGCCATTCTGACAGGTGTGAGGTGATAGCTCATTGTAGTTTTGATTTGCATTTCCCTGACGATGAGTGATTGTGAGCATCTTTTCATGTGACTGTTGGCCATCTGTATGCTGTCTTCGGAGAAGTATCTGTTCATGTCTTTTGCCCAGCTTTTAATTAGATTAGTTGTTTTTTGGGTGTTGAGTTTCATAACTTCTTTATATAGTTTGGATTCTAGCCAAACTATATAAATGACATATCAGATATGTCATTGGCAAATATCTTCTATTCCATGGACTGCCTTTTACTTTTGTTGATTGTTTCCTTCACTGTGCAGAAGCTTTTTATTTTGATGAAGTCCCAGTAGTTTATTTTTGCTTTTGTTTCCCTTGTCTCAGGAGACATATCTAGAAAGATGTTGTTATGGCTGATGTCAAAGAGGTTACTGCCTGTGTTCTCTTCTAGGCTTTTTATGGTTTCAGGTCTCATATTTAGGTCTTTAGTCCATTTTGAGTTTATTTTTGTTTTGGTGTAAGAAAGTGGCCCAGTTTTATTCTTTTGCATGTTACTGACAGTTTTCCCATCACCATTTGTTGAAGATACTTTTTCCCATTGGATATTCTTTCCTGCTTTGTCAAAGATTAATTGATGATATAATTGTGGGTTTATTTCTGGATTTTCTATTCTGTTCTCTTGATGCATATATCTATTTTTGTGCTGGTACCATACTGTTTTGACCACTATAGCTTGTAATATAACTGGAGGTCTGGAATGGTGATGCCCCCAGCTGTGCTTTTCTTTTTCAAGATTGCTCTGGTTATTTAGGGTCTCTTGTGGTTCCATACAAATTTTAGGATTGTTTGCCCTAATTCTGTGAAAAATGCTGTTGGTATTTTGATAGAGATTGTATTAAATGTGTAGATTGCTGTGAGTAACATAGACATTTTAATAATATTCTTTCAGTCCGTGAGCATGGAATGTCTTTCCGTTTCTTTGTGTCCTCTTCAGTTTCTTTCATCAGTGTTTTACCATTTTCAGAGTACAGGTCTTTTACTTCTTTGGTTAGGTTCATTCCTAGTTATCTTATTGTTTTTGGTGTAGTTGTAAATGGTATAGATTTCGTAATTTCTCTTTCTGCCAGTTCATTATGGGTGTATAGAAATGCAGCAGAATTCTGTACATTAATTTTGTATCTGTGACTTTACTGAATTCATTGGTCAGTTCTAGTAGTATTTTGGTGGAGCCTTTCAGGTTTTCAGTATTGAGTATCGTGTCATTTGCAAATACTGAAGGTTTTACTTCTTAACAATTTGGATGCCTTTTATTTCGTTTCATGTCTGATTGCTGTGGCTAGGACTTCCAGTACTGTGTTGGATAACAGTGGTGAGACTGGACATCCCTGTCTTGTTGCTGACCTTAGAGGAAAAGCTGTCAGTTTTTTCCCACTGAGGATGATATTAGCTGTGAGTTTTTCATATATGGCCTTTATTATGTTGAGGTACGTTCTCTCTAAACTTACTTTGTTGAGGGTTTTTATTGTGAATGGATGTTGTCCTTTATCCTGCGTCTTATGGTTTTTATCCTCTTTTTTTAAATTGGTGTGATGCACTACATTGATTTGCAAATACTGAACCACCTCTGCAACCCAGAAATGAATCCCACTTGAGTGTGGTAAATGATTTTTTAATTTTTTCTTTTTTTTTCTGAGAGAGAGAGAGAGAGACAGAAACAGAGACAGAGCATGAGCGGGGGAGGGGCAGAGAGAGGGAGGGAGACACAGGATCCCAAGTAGGATTCAGGCCTGAGCTGTCAGCACAGAGCCCAGTGCGGGGCTCAAACTCACAAACCATGAGATCATGACCTGAGCCAAAGTCAGACGCTCAACCGACTGAGCCACAGACACTCCTGTGGTGAATGATTTTTTAAAAAGTATTTGTTGGATTCAGTTTGCTAGTATTTTATTGCAAATTTTTGCATCCATGTTCATCAGGATTTTTGGACTATGGTTCTCTTTTTAATGGAATCTTTCTCTGGTTTTAGTATCAGGGTAATGTTGGCCTCATAGAATAAGTTTGGAAGTTTTTCTTCCTTTTTTATTTTTAAGAATCACTTGAGAAGAATAGGTATTAATTCTTTAAATGTTTGGTAGAATTTGCCTGTGAAGCCATTTGGCCCTGGACTTTGGTTTGTTGGGAGCTTTTTGATTACTGATTCAGTTTCTTTGCTGATTATTGGTCTGTTCAAGTTTTCTATTTCTTCGTCTTTCAGTTTTGGTAGTTTGTATGTTTCTAGGAATTTATCTGTTTCTTCCAGGTTGTCCAATTTGTTGACACATAATTTTTCATAATATTCTTTTATATTTGTATTCCTGTGGTGCTGGTTGTTTATTCACTCTCATTTGTGATTTGATTTATTTGAACCCTTTCTCTTTTTTTTCTTGATAAGTCTGGCTAGAGGTTTATCAATTTTATTGATTTTTAAAAAAAATTTTTTTTAATGTTTTATTTATTTCTAGGAGAGAGAGAGAGACAGCAGGGGAGCAGGGGAGGGTCAGAGAGAGAGGGAGCCACAGACTGAAACAGGCTCCAGGCTCTGAGCTGGCAGTCAGCACAGAGCCCGCCGCGGGGCTCGAACCCACGAACCGCGAGATCATGACCCAAGCGAAAGTCGGACGCTTAACCGACTAAGCCACCCAGGCGCCCCATTGATTTTTTTTTTTAAAGAAACAGCTCTTGGTTCATTGACCCATTTTATTATTTTTTTAAGTTTCTGTATTATTTATTATTTCCTTCCTCTTACTGGTTTTACGTTTTGTTTGTTCTTTTTCTCCCTTAGGTGCAAGGTTAGGTTGTGTGAGATTTGTTTTTTGCTTCTTGAGATAAGCCTATATTGCTGTAATCTTCCCTCTTAGAAGTGCTTTTGCTGCATCTGAAAGGTTTTGGACAATTATGTTTGCATTTGTTTCCATCTACTTGTTAATTTATTAAAATTTTTTTGATTGTTTATTTTGAGAGGGAATGTGTCTGCATACACAAGTAGGAGAGGGGCAGAGAGAGAGGTGGAGAGGGAATCCCAAGTAAGCTCTATGCTGTCAGCCCAGAGGCTGATGCAAGGCTGAGTCTCACGAACTGTGAGATCATGACCTGAACTGAAATCAAAAGTCAGACACTTAACTGATTGAGCCACCTAGGTGCCCTTGCTTTTTAATTTCTTCTTTGATTTTTCTGGTTAACCCATTCATTGATGAGTATGATGTTCTTTAATCCATGTATTTGTGGTCTTTCCAGATTTTTTCTTATGGTTGACTTGTAGTTTTGTAGTGTTTGGTCAGAAAAGATGCATGGTATGATTTCAGTCTTCTCGAATTTGTTGAGGGTTGTTTTGTGGGCTAATATTGATCTATTCTGGAGAATGACCCATGTGCTCTTGAATATGTATTCTGCTGGTTTAGGATGGAATGGTCTGAATATACCTGTTAAATACAGCTGGTCCAGTGTCTTTCAGAGCCTTTGCTTCCTTGTGGATGTTCTGTTTAGATGATCTGTCCATTGATGTCATTGTTAAAATCCCCTCCTGTTACTGTATTATTATCAATTAGCTCCTTTATGTTTGTTATTAACAGTTTTATGTATTTGGGTTCCTCCCACATTGGGTGCATATTTATAATTGGATTGTTCCTTTTATTTTTATTTATTTTAATGTTTATTTTTGAGAGAGAGAGCGCGTGCACATGCGCACAAGCAGGGGAGGGGCAGAGAGAGAGAGAGAGAGAGAGAGAGACAGACAGACAGACTGAATCCAAAGTAGGCTTTAGGCTCCGAGCTCTCAGCATAGAGCCTGATGCAGGGTTCAAACCAGCGAACCGTGAGATCATGACCTGAGCTGAAGTCAGACGCTTAACCAACTGAGCCACCCACGCGCCCAGTCACCCTGTGTCTTTTGATTGGAGTGTTTAGTCCACTTATATTCAGAAGTAATTATTGAGAGATATGTATTTTTACTTTTTTTGTGGTTTCTTAAGATTTTCCCTGATTCATTCTTGTCTTTCTTTCATGATTTGCTGGTTTTCGTTACTGATATATTTGGATTTCTTTTTCTTTATTTTTTGCATGTTAGTGGTTTTTGATTCGTGGTTATCAGTAGATTTGTGTATAACATCTTCCGCATGTGGCAGTCTTTATCAAGTTGATGATTGTTTAAGTTTGAGCCCATTCTTTGCTCCTTTCTTTCTCATGTTTTGGGTGTATGGTGTCATATTTTACATACTTTTGTTCCTTGATTTTTTACAGAAATATTCATTTTTACTGTTTTTGTGCTTCCTACCTTCATATTGTCATTTTTGGTCTTTCCTTTCCCCTCAAAAAGTCCTCTTTAATACTTCTTGCAGGGCTGTTTTAATGGCCACTATCTCCTTTAGTTTTTGTTTGTCTGGGAAACTCTTTCTCTCCTTCTATGCTGAATGGTAGCCTTGCTAGATAGTGTATTTTGGCTGCAGGTTTTTCCCATTCAGCACTTTAAATATATCATGCCACTCTTTTCCAGCTTGGAAAGTTTCCACTGAAAAATTTGCTCATAGCTTTATGGGATTTCCTTTGTATGTAACTGCCTTCATTTGTCTTTTTTTTTTTTTTTTTAATGTTTTATTTATTTCTAGGAGAGAGACAGAGACAGCGTGAGCAGGGGAGGGTCAGAGAGAGAGGGAGACACAGACTGAAACAGGCTTCAGGATCTGAGCTGGCAGTCAGCACAGAGCCCGACACGGGGCTCGAACCCACGAACCGCGAGATCATGACCTAAGCGAAAGTCGGACACTTAACCGACTAAGCCACCCAGGTGCCCCTGTCTTTTTTTTTTTTTTAATTTTTAATGTTTTATTTATTTCTGAGTAAGAGAGACAGTGCGAACAGGGGAGGGTCAGAGAGAGAGGGAGACACAGAATCTGAAACAGACTCCAGGCTCTGAGCTAGCTGTACACACAGAGCTCAATGCAGGGCTCGAACCCATGAACCGTGAGATCATGACCTGAGCAGTAGTCAGACGCTTAACTGACTGAGCCATCCAGGCGCCCCCATTTGTCTTACTTTTAATATTTTTTGTTTATTACTATATTTTGCCATTACCATATGTCTTGGTGTGGATCTGCTTTTGTTGATTTTGTTGGGGGTTCTCTGTGCCTCCTTGATCTGGATATCTATTTTCTTCCCCAGAGTAGGGAAATTTTCAGCTATTATTTCTTCAAATAAATTCTCTGTCCCCTTTTTTCTCTTCTTCTGGGATCCCTGTAATATGAATGTTATGTTTGATGGAATCACTGAATTCACTCAGCCTATTCTCATTTTGCATATTTTTTTTTCTGTCTTTTGTTCAGCTTGATTACTTTTCATTACTCTCTTAGGCCGTTAATTTGTTGCTCTGCTTCTTCCGGCCTGCTGTTTATTCCATCAAGCATGTTTCTCATTTCATTTATTGAGCCCTGTATCTCTGCTATGTTATTTCTTATCTCTGTGTTAATGATCTCACTGATGTCCTCCACTCTTTTCTCAAGTCCAGCGAGTGTCCTTATGATCATTGCTTTAAATTCTCCATCAGCCATGTTACTTATAACTGTTCCATTTATATCTCTGGCCATGGCCTTCCTGTTCTTTCAAATTCCTCTGTCTTCTCATTTTGTCTAAGTCCCTGCGCTTTTTCTGTGTGTAGGAAAGTGATGTACGATTCCTGGTTCTTGAGGAGAGTGGCTTTATGAAGAAGAGGTCATGTAGTGCCCTGGAATGTAATGTCTCTTGTTCCTCAAGGCCTGGCGCTTCTGGGAGTGTCTCCAGTGTGAGCTATGTGTGCTCTGCTGTTATATTTTGGCCACTTTATCTTTCAGGCCAGTTGTCTGCAGAGATTTTTTTTTTTTTTTTGCCTGTTGTGGGCAGTGTTTGGTCCCTGGCCTGAATGTGGTGAGTTTTAACTAGGTGTACCCTGATCTGCTTGTAAAATGAGACTATTGCCGCTGCCACCCAGAACGAGGCCTCGAAAAACCCCTTGGTGGGGAGATGGAGGTTAGGAGGGGTTTAGGTGGAGCTTCTAGGGGAGGAACCTGCTGCACTGGGAGTGTGGCAAGTGTGACTGGGAAGGGAGGTTCTTCCAGAGCATGGGAGTGAGGGGTGGGGGTGGGGCTCAGCATAAGCACGGTAGATAGTGAGTGTTGGTGCTGCCCTGGTTCCCACAGGTGGCTCCTTGTTTATGCTGAGGGGCAGAAGGAAATGCTGATGGCCAGTTCCTTTGTTCCAAGGGGGGTCTCTCTGTGAACACACTCTTTCTAGGACATTCTCTGAGATGAGCAACTAACCTCCCTACTGTGCGCCCCACGCACTCTTCAGATCTTGTTTCCATGCTGTAGGTCTGTCTTCTCCAAGAGCAGCACCAGTGTCTTCTGAATTTTACCAGAGCCACGTACTCTGACCTTTAAAACTTCAGGCTTTACAGCCCCCTGGTTGTAAGAACTCCTGAAATTTGGAACCTTTTGCTTTCCAAGCCAATTGCTGTGGGGATTCTTTTCCCCCTGCGCTGCCCTGTGTGCTAGTACGTCTCTTGCCCTGCCCTTTTCTGTGACTGCAGCTCCCTCCCCACTGCAGGAGCCACATTTTCTCTCCCAGTCTTCATCTCTGCTCTGCCTGCCTTCTTCATGTGGCCTCTCCTCTACCTTTAGTTGTGGAGTTTGTACTGTAGCAATTGTTTTCAGATCAATATCTAGGGTATTTAGGATGATTTGTTAGTTATCTTGTATTCTTGGGACGAGTTGAACTTAGGGTCCTCCTCCTCCACACCACCTTCCCCTCTCCCCTGTTATGTGTAATTAGTTTTAAATTTGGCTGAATTTTACTTGTAATATTTTATTAAGGAATTTTACGTATCTATTCATGAGAGAGATTGGTCTGTAATTTTCTGGTTTTGTACCATATTTGTTTGGTTCACTGTTAGGGTAATACTAGTTTTATAAAAAATGAATTTGGGATCTATTAACTCCTCTGTAGTTTTGAAGAGATTGTGTAGAATTGATGTAGGTTCATATTTAAACACTTGGTAGAATTTACCAGTGAAGTTGTCTTGGTCTGGAGATTTCCTTTTTGAGAGTTTTTAAATTACAAAATCGATTTTTGATATCTGCAGGGTCTGTATTGAAATCCTTGGTTTTTGTTTCCAAAATTGGCAATTCCTATACATTTCCCTTTCAGCAATGCTTTGGCTGTGTCTCTACATTTTTAATATATTGTCTTTTCATTCAGTTCACTGCATTTTAAAATTCCCCTTGAGATTTATTTTTTGATCTATGGATTATATGGAAGCATGTTACTTAGTTTCCAAGTGTTTATTGATTTTTCTGTTATCTTTTTCTAATTTCTAGTGTAAGTACAATATGGTAGAAAACATATCCCTTATTATTTCTATTCTCTTAAAATGTTTTAATGTATTATTATTATTATTTTTTTTTTTTGAGAGAGGGAAAGAATGCAAGCAAGCAAGCACATGTGCACAAGCAGGGGAGGGGCAGAGAGCGGGGACAGAGGATCCAAAGCAGGCTCTGCACTGACAGCAGCGACCCCAGTGGGGGAGCTGCAACTTGCAAATCGTGAGATCATGACCTGAAACTAAGTTCAACACTCAACTGACTGAGCCAACCAGGTTCCTCTCCCTTAAATTTTTTGAGATTTGTTTTGTGACCCAGGATATGGTCTATCTTGGTATATGTTCCATGAATGCGTGAAATGAATTTGTATCGTGCTGTTTTCTGGAGTGTTCTATAAATTATCCATATCCCATTGGCTGATGATATTGTTGAGTTCTATACACTTGATGATTTTCTAATTGTTCATTTATTGACAGAAGGATGTTGAGGTTTCCAGCTCTAGTTGTGGATTTCTCTGTTTCTGTTTTTAGTTCCATCAGAGTTCAGTTCATATATATTGCAGCTTTGTTGTTTGGTACAAACACATTTAGGATTGCTATAGATATGTATATATATATTTAATGTTTTTTGGATCAATTTTTGATAATGTCCCTTCCTCTGGTAGCATACGTTATTCTGAAGTCTGCTCTATCTGCTATTAATATAGCCATTCCTGTTTTCTTTAAATTAATGTTTGCATAACATATCTCTTTCGATCCTTTTTCTTTCAGCCTGCCTGTATTGTTACATTTGCAGTGAGTTTCTTGTAGGTATCCTATGATTGAGTCATGTTATCCCATCTACTTTGTTAATCTGTTTTTTTTATTGGTATATTCATAACATTTACATTTAAGCTTAATGACAAATCAGGACTTAAGTCTGTCCTTTTGTTTCCTGATTTCTTTGTTTTTCATGTTGGCTTTCTTATTCCTGCCTTCCATGGATTACTTGAATATTTATTTTTTAGAATTGTGTTTTGATTTATTTTTAACATTTTTGAGTGTAGGTACTCTCTTTAGTGGTTGCTCTAGGTTTGCATTATATATACATAATTTATCAGCGTCTACTGGTGTTGTCATTTTACCAAATAAAGGTAAGTGTAGAAACCTTCTACCTCTCTTTAGTCTCCCTTAGTTGCCATGTAATTAAATATTTTGTCCACTTACATTTAGAACCATATCAGTGACAGTGTTGTAATTTTTGTTTTAACCATTACATAAGTTAGAACCTCAAGAAAAAGAAAGCCTATTATATTTGCCTTTATTTTTGGTTACTATTTTTTTCTTCCTTTTTGATGTTCCAGGGTTTCTTTTTTTAAAAAAATAATTTCCCTTTTTGTTGAGAGAATTTCCTCTAGTCATTCTTTTAGGGTATGTGTACTGGTGACAGCTTTTCTTAGTTTTGCCTCATCTGAGAATGTCTTGATTTTGCCTTCATTCCTGAAGGGTATTTCCGCTGTATGTAGGATTCTGGGCTGAAAGCCCTTTTCTTTCAGACTTTGAAAATTGTTCCAGTTCCTCTGGCTCCCACCATTTTTTTATCTGAAGCTTGTCATTTTTCTAGTGTTTATTTCACACACACATGCGTGTGTGCGCGCACACACACACACACTTATAGATAAAGTATTGTTTTCTTTCACTGCTTTCAAGATTCTGTCTTTAGTTTTCAGAAGTTTAGTTATGATATATTTTGGGTTAGTTTCTTTGTTTTTTTTTTCCTGTTTGGGGTTTGCTCAGCTTCTTGAATCTATAGACTTCTCTATCTTTTACCAAATTTGGGAAATTTTCAGCCTTCCTTTCTTGTAATACTTTCTCAGCCCCTGCTTAGTCTCTCCTCTCCTTCTGAGATTCTGATGACATGTGTGCTACATGTTTTGTTAGAGTCCCACAGGTCCCTGAGGCTCTGTTCATTTCTCCCCTCCCCCAGTCTGTTTTCTCTTTGTTGTTCAGAGGAGAATTTCTGTTGTTCTGTCTTCATGTTGACTGATTTTTTTTCCTTTTGTAATTTCTATTCTTCTGTTTAGCTTATCCACTGTGTTTATTTTGATTATTGTACTTTTTGTTTGTAAAGTTTCCATTTGATTCTTTATATCTCCTGTATCTTTGTTGAGTCTTTCTATACTTTTCATTTGTTTCTAGTGTGTTTGTCATTATTGGCTGAGCCATTTTTATCCTGGCTTTTTTAAAACCTTTGTTAGATAATTCTGACATCTCAATCATCTCAGTGTGGGCATCTCTTTATTTTTTTTTTCACTCATTTGAGAAATGATGAGTGATTTTCAGTTGAAACCTGGATGTTTTTGTGTTACAGATTTTATGTGGATCTTATCTAATGATTGCCTCAGCTGGATTTCTTTGATAGCACTCTGGCAAAGGAAGTAGTATTAGGTTGAGGTAGAAAGCCAGGCTCCCTACTCAGTCTCCACCAACAGTCATGAGGCTTGGGGGTAGGGGGAGGTTGAGACTCCTTGTTCCTGTTCTCTACTTGGTCTCCACTGACACCACAGCAGCTTTGTACCACTGGGTGATAATGAAAGACCTGATTTTGAAACCAGTTCTCTCCAATGGAGAATTGGAGTCATCTTCACTACCAGGGGGTGGTATAGAAGTCCAGGCTCCTCACCTGATCTTTGCCATGGGATGGGGTGTGATTGTTATCATTCCACATGGATGAAAGTTCTAGCTCCTACTCCACCTTTTCTAACACTCTTCTGCATGGGTGGGTTGGGCGCCTCATTACAGCCTGGCAAGTGGAAGTTTAGGCTGCCTGCTTGGCCTTGCTGGCCTAAGGGTATGGGGTGTCATCATATTTCTGTGGTGTGTGGCTACAGTAGAGAATTACCGTCTAAAAGATTTTTGTCTTGCCAAACTCCCCTTTTGATGGCCTTTTGGCTACAGAAAACAGGCTTTCATTGGGGTTTTGTTCTATTTGTTGGTGTTTCCAGGTTGCTGGCTTCTTCAGCTTTGGACTATCTGATGCACAAAGAAAACCCAGGGAACTTGCCATGGTGTCATTCTTTGGGTTCCATAGTTGCTAGCTTGTCTTTTCCTTTCTCTCTTTCACTGCCTTCCTACATTTGTTTTATAGACAATGTCCAGGGCTTTTGTATTTCGCACAGGAATAGGGAAAAGAACTACTCTGTCTTCCCAGAAGTGAAAGTCTCATTTTTATTTTAGAAAGATGTTTTCATGGGGTATAGAATTCTGTGTTCTATACAGTGTGAGAAGAACATTTTTCTTCCAATACCCAAAAGATGTTACTGCACTGTTTTCTGTCTCCTGTTGTTTCTGACGAAGTTAGTCATCAGTTTTACCTTTGTTTCTATATACATGTTTATTTATTTGTTTTTACTAACTGCTTTTATGATGCTGTCTATATCACTGTCCTAAGCAGTCTGAGTGGTTTTTGTGTAGTTTTTTTTGTGTCTTTTTCTGTTTGGGACTTACTGGGGTTCTTAGGTCTGTAAATGTACTGTTTCAAATTTGTATGACTTCTAGCCATTTAAAATTAAAAAATTTTTGTCATTAGAGTAATGTTAAATGTTTTTGGTGCACAGTTCAGTGAATTTTAACACAGGTACAGATTCATGCAAACCACCACCTTTTCAGAAAACAAAACCATAGCATCACTCTAAAAATCTCCGTTGTGCTCTCTGTAGGTAGTCATTGTTTCCTGAAACATTTGTTCTGTTCCTTCAGACTCCAGTCACAGGTATATTTAGGGATTAACTTGGAGTCCCCCTGCTCACTGATAAGCTATTCTTGTTGTTGTTGTTGTTTTGAGTTTGTGTGTGTATGTGTTTCATTATGAATGATTTCTGTTGCTAAGTCTTCAAGTTCACTGATGTTTTCTCCTCTTCTGTCTGATCTGTTATTAATCTCATCTTTCTTTTTCATCTCAGAGATTCTACCTTTCACCTGTAAAGTACATTTGGATCTGTTTCCATGGCTCCCTCTAACATGCTTTTGCTTTTTTCTACCTCCTCAAACACATGAATGTACATATTATATATTTTTTAATGTCTTTGTCTTTTGATTCTACTATCTGTGCCATTTCTGGGTTTGTTTCTGTTCATTTTCTCCTGGTTATTGGTCATGCCTGCATTTTTGCATGCCTCGTAGTCTTTAATTAGAATTTTATGTTTTTGGGTGCTGAAAGTTTTCGGGATTTTTTATTCCTATAAATATTTTTGAGCTCTATTTTGGGACACAGTTGTATCAGTTGGAAGTGGTTTGAACCTTTCAAGTCTTTGAAAGCTTTGTGAGGCAGGTTCTGAGTGGCCTTTAGTTTAAGGCTGAGTTTCTCAATCTCAGACTATTGATGTTTGGAACCAGATAATGCTTTGTTCTGGGGGCTGGTCTGGGCTTTTCCTAGGATGGTTAGCCGCATTTGTGGCCTCTACTCACGGGATACCAGTAGAACCAGTTAGTTATGGGCTAAGAATGGTTTTCACATTTTTTAGAAGTTGTAAAAAAGAAGAATATGCAACAGATACCCGTGTGCATGTCCAACAAGACCAGAGTATTTACGGAAAGGCTTTGAATCTCTTGTATGGAGACTCTTTTTACTGTTTGAGACAAAGGGTAGTATATGAGAAAACCTGTTTTTCCCAGTATGAAGAGTAGTTAAGAGCACAGGCTTTGAAAATGAATAAAATATTTGAGTGCAGTGTGTGTCATCCGCTTAATAACTATTTGACATTGGGCAAAATTTTAACCCTCTGAGCCTCAGTTTTTCTCTTACAAAATTGAGCCAGTATACACTGATCACTTAGGCTTGTTAGAGAATTACATGAGAACGAATGAATGTAGGTAGCTCAGGGTGTGACACATAGTAGCCATTGTCATTAATTCATTTCAGGAGTGTGCCCCTTATTTAAAGTAGTCCATGATGTCTATAGAGCCATATTTTGCTAACTTGGAGGATTATCATCTGTTATCTTTCAGGTCACGCAGAAGGATTTTGTATGATGTGTACAATGCAAGCACATATCACCCAGGCACTCAGTAATCCTGGGGATGTTATTAAACCGATGTTTGTCATTAATGAGATGCGACGTAAGTATTGTCTCTAGTAGTTGATTTTAGTATTTATTAGGTAATTGATCTTGATGCCCCAACTGGTAAAATATGAGCCCCTGATGTATTGCAGAAAACAAACATTTTATCATTCATGGATGTATCTTTGATTCATAACAAATTTCTAATAAAATGTTTAGTATAGAAACACATTTTGAAACCCTAAAAGATGATAGTGTAATCAAGTATTCAGTTTAGTAGAAAATCACTTTCTTAACAAAATCATTGTTAAGTTTTACAATGATTTTTTTTTTCTCCTAGATATTTGGGTTTCTATGCCGAGTTAACTATAATACTGTCCCACAAGTTTCTTTAAATATTTTTGAAGTAGGGGTGCCTGGGTGGCTCAGATGGTTAAGCATCCGACTTCAGCTCAGGTCATGATCTCACGGTTAGTGGGTTCGAGCCCCGCATTGGGCTCTGTGCTGACAGCTAGCTCAGAGCCTGGAGCCTGTTTCAGATTCTGTATTTCCCTCTCTCTCTCTGACCCTCCCCTGTGTGTTCTCTCTCTCTCTCTCTCTCTCTCTCTCTCAGAAATAAATTAAAAAAAATTTTTTTAATTAAATATTTTTGAATTAGTTTTAATTCAATGAATGAATTAGTATTAAACTATAGCCTCAGGAATTATCAAAGTTCATTATACTCTTTAAAATTTTTTTAAAAATTTATTTCTGAGAGAGAGTGTGCGTGAGCCGGGGAGGGTCAGAGAGAGAGGGAGACACAGAATCTGAAGCAGGCTCCAGGCTCTGAGCTAGCTGTCAGCACAGAGCCTGATGCGGGGCTCGAACCCACGAACTGCAAGATCATGATCTGAGCCAAAGTCGGATGCTTAACCGACTGAGCCACCCAGGAGCCCCTAAAGTTAATTATACTCTTAAAGCAACATTTAAACTCATAACTCAGCAAATTTGTAGATAAGTTTTACTTTTTCTATTTAATTTTTAAGCAACTTTAAATTTTTCTTTTGCATTATAATGATAAAGATAGGATGCTTGAAATTTTTTAATGCACCTTCTGTGTGTTTTTGCAGTAAACTTTTACATCATCTTAATTGAGTTAGAAGAAAAAAATGCATGCAAATAAAAAAGAAACCCTAACTGTTAATCTGGAATCTAGCTGGGTAATTACAGGGGTGGATAATTATACAGTGACAATCTATAATCCTTTTGCCTAAAAAGCTGCTCAAGATTAAGAGGTGTTCTATTGGCCCTTGGCATTATTAACAGGCCAGAGGAGACAGTGCAAACATTTTTTAAACAGTGCTGGATCCCAGCAGAATTAGCCAGGGGTAATTTTGTTTGTTTAAGTTTGTATATATAAAGAATGGTTCATATTTTTAAACGTAGACTTTAAGAAAAGGTCATTGCTGTTTGTGTGCACCCATATTCACGAGCTCACATAGCCCCCCTGACATATGTGGTTGGATCATGAGATTGCCATTTTTGTAGGCAGAACTGACAGGACGCTGGCAGTTTCATATGACTCCGGCTAATTTATATTCCTGTATATTCATCTGTAGAAATTGCTCTGTTAATGCTTTAGTGTAACATTGTTTATACTCTCGCATTTCATTATGTCATTCTGTCTTGAAGCTGCTCAGTAAGAAACAGGGCTGGTGGGCTGCCGTGTAACTGAGATGCAGGGTGTTCTGTGGTTTGTTGGGACAGAATCGAGACGGGGTCAGACATTTATGTTTGCCATGAATTCTCTTAGGGAGCCCTGGCACCAAATTTAAGATTGTGGGCACTAACATAACGTGTCAAACAAATTTTGAGACCATACGGCAGAAGTTGAATTACTGCAGTGTGATTTTATTAACTTGCTGACCACCCACGGTCTCCAGGCTCCCTTGGCGCTCTAGCCCACGTGCACTTGTAATGGTCTTCGGCGGCCTGGCCCCAGCCCTTCCCGGGGTAGTTTGTGTTAGTCAACTTGTAAAATAATTATCAGGTGTTTTCTGACCGACAGGTCACAGGGTAGAACGTCTGCGGAGGGGTATGGGTGGGGGATACAGCCGAGGCATATTGTCTGTGATGATAATGCCGTGTCTTAAACTTCACAGGTATAGCTAGGCACTTCCGTTTCGGAAACCAAGAAGATGCCCACGAATTCCTTCAATACACTGTTGATGCTATGCAAAAAGCATGCTTGAATGGCAGCAATAAGTGAGTACAGCCGAGCATTGGGCATCTCTTCCCTCCACATCACTGGCTTACTCGAGCTCACTTTTGCCTTTTCCGATGAAGATGCAGAGCTCTGTGTTTGCTTCACTTTTAACTTTGTGTTGCCTCTTCCTCATGTGATTTCTGTTATTTTAAAATGGTCAGGGCCACCTGAGGGGCTCAGTCATTTAAGCGTCTGACTCATGATTTCAGCTCAGGTCATGATCTCATGGTTCATGAGTTCGAGCCCCCATGTCAGGCTCTGTGCCGACAGTGCTCAGCCTGCTTGGAATTCTCTCTCCCCTTCTCTCTCTGCTCCTCCCCCTGCACCCCCCCCACCCCCCGCGGATGTGCACACACACTCTCAAAATAAAATAAACTTCAAAAAGAATAAAGGAAAGTACTGTGTAAAATAAAAGGTTGAAATATTTTAAAGGTATGCTCACTGTAGCAATTTGGATTTAATAGCAGATGTCAGGAATTGGATATTGGTTTTGCCGTTATTTAATTTCTGAGTATCAGCGTCCCTCTGCAGACCTAAAACTAACCACTTCTCCTTTCTAGAGGTGCCCAGCATTTTTTCTGCTCATCTCCAGCCTATGAAATTTGTGTGTGTTCCCTGCATCTTACTCTGGTCAGTTACCAATTCCTGCAGTTTCTTCCTTAAAATCTAAAAGGCGCCAAGAGGAAGATTGCAACTTTAACTAGATACCAGATCTCAGCCCACTCACTGCTGCCTGAACACACCCGGCAGATCTGTTCTGCCGGCGCTGCCTCGGCTGGGCTCTGCTCGCCCGGACGATGGACCCCAGAGCAGAGGAGAGCTGTGCGCGCCCCCGCCCCCTCAGCCCAGTGGCACGGCCTTGCCGCTTGATTCCGGACCAGACTGCTGTCTCACTGTCAGGTCCCTTCTCAGTACTGTCCTGCCTCTTTCTGTCCCTCCCCAAACCCCCGCTGTGTTCTGGTCCCGGCAAGACTACTATCTGGTGGCCATGCATTCTGGTGTCTTTTTATTTTGTGGCTTCTTATTTGAAATCTTGTTTTATAGAAGTTCATGCTTTTAAAATGTGGTCATACCATCTGTAATTTTTGTAGAACTCTTGTCTCATATCACTGTTTGTTTTTCAGATTAGACAGACACACCCAGGCTACCACACTCGTTTGTCAGATATTTGGAGGATACCTAAGATCTAGAGGTAAAGTTTTGTTTAAAACTCAGTAAAGCGGCACATGCATGTGGTTCAAAAAGTGCAGGAGGCCGGGGTTAGCGATGGAAAGTGTGTCCCCATCCAGCCCCTCCTCAAAGGCAGGCACTGTCCCAGTTCATAGTCTGTCCTTCCAGCAGTGTGCGTGGGCTGCACTCACGACACTCGGACTCATGCCGTGTGTAGTGTTACAGTCGTTTGCCCAATCTGAGAGAAAAATGTACTTTGTCTTAATTTTTTTATTTTGAAGCAGTATTTTTGTGTTCTGTCATTTCTGTAGTTGGTATTGCCGTAATGACTATGCTTTGCTTATTCTTTGCATTTTATTTTTATTTCAGTCAAGTGTTTAAATTGCAAAGGTGTCTCAGATACGTTCGATCCATATCTCGATATAACGTTGGAGATAAAGGTAAGTTTGCTAATTGTGGTGGTGAAGGTAGGAGAAGGCAGTGAGACTTTATGGAACTTTGTAGTTTGTTTGTAACTTAGACCACACTTGCTAGAAACTACGAATTGAAAATTTTAATACTCTGAGACTTTATTCAGAGGGGACTATATAAGATTTGTAGTAGGTGTCCTACAGACTTAGAACACTGCATCTTTTTCTTGCCTTTTGACTTTTCACTTGACGATGTATCATGATAAAACCAGAATCCGAAGCCTGGGTTGGCCCAGTATAGATGATGGTTATTTTTTGGGGGCGCCTTGGTGGCTCGGTTAAGCATCCAACTTCAGCTCAGGTCATGATCTCACAGTTCGTGGGTTCGAGCCCCGTGTCAGACTCTGTGCTGACCAGCTAGCTCAGAGCCTGGAGCCTGTCTTCAGATTCTGTGTGTCCCTCTCTCTGACCCTCCCCTGCTCGAGCTGTCTCTCTCTCAAAAATAAATGAAAAACATAAAAAATTTAGATGGTGGTTATTTTTTAGAAACTCTTTTGCTCCTTGCATTTTGTAAGCTTCTATTTTTTAAGCTGCTTTTTTTCTGATTACAAACATACTATGTGCTTACGATAGAAGCGAGAAACATTGTGGACTCGTAGCAGGTCTCATCCCTCAGAGTGAGCCCTTAACGGCGTGATGGGAACTGTTCAAGCATGTCATTCATGCTCCCGAACCAGAGTGACATCTCAGTGGGGCACGTGGCCACCTTGCTGTGTGTGTGGCTCCTGGCTGGTGCTTCCAGTCTTGTTTTGTTTTTGTTTTTTAAATTTTTTAATGTTTTTATTTTTGAGAGAGACAGAGTGCGAGCAGGGGAGGGTCAGAGAGAGAGGGAGACACAGAATTTGAATCTGGCTCCAGGCTCTGAGCTAGCTGTCAGCACATAGCCCGAAGCGGGGCTCGAACCCACAAACCATGAGATCATGACCTGAGCTGAAGTTGGACCCTCAACCAACTGAGCCACCCAGGTGCCCATTGGTGCTTCCAGTCTTGTGCTAACTTAAGTGATGCGGCAGCAAGCAACCTCCTCACATACTGTTCACTTTAATCTGCTTGTTTCTTAACAAGCGGAGATTGTGGCATGTACATGTATGAAAGTGAAATATTCTTTTTCCCGACAAATTGCCATCTGCTTTCATACCTTTGAATCTTCTTTTTCCTTTTTTCTACCGAGTGTCAGTGAGAGGTACTGTGGCGCTGATGCTGTCCTCTCTCCCCAGGCTGCTCAGAGTGTGAACAAGGCGCTGGAGCAGTTTGTGAAGCCCGAGCAGCTCGATGGGGAAAATTCATACAAGTGCAGCAAGTACGCCGTCTGCGGGCGGTGGGCGCGGGGCCCCGGACTCCTGTTAGCTTTTCTGCCACTGGGAAGGCGCCACGGCGCCCAGTGTCTCCAGAAGGGGGCCGTTGGGAGACACCGTGCCTCCTTCCTGGGCAGGTTTGCCTGGAGGAGGAGGGGCACAACAGTAGCCGCCGTGTGGGAAGGCACGGCCTGGGCGACTGTCCATGGCGGGCAGGGGAGGTGGTGATGGAGTGGGAGTCCCCCTCTCTTCAGGTAGTCAAGGTTCTTTTCTGGTTCTTACCCAGGATTTGGGGTAGTATCTGATAGAAACCTCTAGTTTTGATTATTCGTTAACATGTTCGCCCATGAAGTCAAGAGAGCCTGGTCCTATTTCATAGGTTTTAATAGGTTTACACTTCAGCGTCTGGTGGTGTAGGCAACCATTACAAAATACTTGTTTTGTGAGGAAAGAAGTTCCTCAGGACCATAGGCATGGTTTGTTTTCTCTTTTTTCTCATGCTAATTGAGCAATCTCCCCCTGCATTGTCAGTCTCCCCCTGCTGGTTGAGAAGGATGGTGTTTCTGAGTATCTTTCTCTTTGGTTTGGTGGGAAACGTGTAAGAGATAACCAGGGAGAGACCAAAATACCAAAAATGTGTGTGTGTGTGTGTATGTATATAAATCTTCTTAATCTTTTGTTTCTCTTCATTCAAGGTGTAAAAAGATGGTTCCAGCTTCGAAGAGGTTTACTATACATAGATCCTCTAATGTTCTTACACTTTCTCTGAAACGGTTTGCAAATTTTACTGGTGGAAAAATTGCCAAGGTATGTGGATAAAATTATTAATAACCTCTTATGGTGGGACTCCTTCAAGGCTTAAGTGTCAGTGACTATTAGAGGTTATAAATGACCTAATTGAACAGTTCTGTACCAAATTTTCTAATTTATTCTAGTATTTGGTTATAGAAAAAAAATGTCAAAGCATTGTGTTGGTGGTATTGTGCGTGTTTACGAGTGTGTGTATTTTCTGTGCCCTTCGGCTGGTTAGACTTTCTGGTGCCTGTGCTGTGTGTGTGGGCTCCAGAGACAGTGAAAGGTGGGACAGACGGGGAAGGGCTGGTGTCATTTGAAATCCAAAAAGGACGTCCCTGCAGGATCTCACACTCTTTTCGTCAAAGTCTGTTTTCCTGTTTGTTCGTGGGTTTCGATGGTAGCCCGCTGACGTTTCCTATTTTTTTTCCACTTTCTGAAGAATGAAAGTATCAGAAATCCGTAGCATGCAAGAGATACCACAGTCCCTTCCCAGAATACCGGAGTCAGTGGGATGAAAGTCTGGAGTTAGCGTCCCACCACTCGTGTTTTGACGGGTCCGGAGAATTCCCTTAATGTGAGGGCCTAGTTTGTTTAAAGGAAACCGAGACTGCAGGGGGTGTGCGTTTGGCACGTGTGGGCTCATGTAGCTCCAGGCCAGTCAGGCCTTTTGAAACGTTGTTCAGCTTGTGAGGTGTCTGCAGGTAGATGTGCAGATGTGCGGAACAGTCTGGGCCTTCATAAATGATGTTCCGTTTTCCCCTCTCCATTTCTGTTTAGGATGTGAAATACCCTGAGTACCTTGACATTCGGCCGTACATGTCCCAGCCAAACGGAGAGCCGATTATTTATGTTCTGTACGCAGTGTTGGTACACACGGGCTTTAACTGCCACGCCGGCCACTACTTCTGCTACATCAAAGTAAGCTATGCAGGTTTTGCTAGTCACTGCTGCTCAGGGGTACTCTGAGGCAGCGCTGGCATTCTTAGGGGGCAAGGTGGGACTTGGACAGTTAAAATACGAAAGCCCATTTTTCTTGTATTTCTCTTGATTGGTGTTCCCTCTTTGTTTCTAATCTCTCTTTTATTGGCTCTCTTTTGCAGGCTAGCAATGGCCTCTGGTATCAAATGAATGACTCCATCGTATCTACCAGTGATATTAGATCGGTACTCAGTCAACAAGCTTATGTTCTCTTTTATATCAGGTATCCTCAGGAAAACAGATTTTCCCATTTTCTGTTATGCCCTTTCCCTTCATCTCATCAGCCTATTTAAATTCAGTATTTGCTTGCTTTTAAAACAGCAGCTTAATGGTGTCAACAGAGGAAGGAAGGTAGTTTCCGAGTGTGGGTAACTTCCATCCCCTTGCCAAGTAGACAGTGAAACACGCAGAGAAAGGGCGTGCTGATGGTGGAGGGGAGGCAGCTGCTGGCAACCAGTGTGTTGGGCCCAGGCCTGGAGGCCTCAGGAAGGGGGACTCTGAGGACCTGGGTGTGATCACCTGACTACCACCAAGCACAGGCAGCAGTGACCTTCCTGGGCCAGGCCTGGGTGGGTACCACTCACGTTTCTCCTGTGGCTGCTACGTACTCTGACTCACTCACTCCATTTCTGGAAACGTATGGCCTTGGAAAACGACTGACGTGTGCTCCGTGGTGTTCATTTATAATAGCTGAAAGTTAAGGACATCCTAAAATCTCCGACATTATAATGAATTTGTAAATTATAGCATATCCATGTGATAGACTATTACACAGCTGTGAAAAATGATTTTTGTGATGCTTTTTTAAAAATTTTATTTTAATGTTTATTTGTTTTTGAGAGTCAGAGCATGGGTAGGGAAGAAGCAGAGAGAGAGGGAGACACAGAATCCCAAGCAGGCTCCAGGCTCTGAGCTGTCAGCACAGAGCCCGATGTGGGGCTCAAACTCACAAGCCATGAGATCATGCTGTGAGCTGAAGTTGGAGGCTTAACCTGGGCCACCCAGGTGCCCCGATGCCTTTTTTTTTTTTTTTTTTTAATCATATGAGAAAGTGCTCAATATACCTAGAGAAAAAGCAATTTGAAATTCTTCACACTGGTATTGAAAATGTCAGTATGGGTAAAAGCCTGGAGAATATTCCAGTAAATCTCTGATGGGTAAGGTGTGAGGCACAGTGCTTTTCTTTCTCCCTAACTTGTGAATACAGGTTTTCTGTAATGGTGTGTATTTATAATTAGAAAACTATAAAAAGGAAAAAATTGCCTTCAAGTAGTGGCATCTTCAAATTTAAAATGCCATTTGATGGGAGTTCGAGTCCCACATTGGGTGTGGAGATTGCTTGAAACTGAAATTAAAAAAGCAAAACCTTTGCACACTTACCTTTGTTGTCTCCCGGTCTGAGCACCTGCTGTTCACCTTGACCCAGAGGGGACCCTGTGTGTAGCTGTGTGCATTGCAGCTTATCGGGGTGCTACCTGACGGGCTAAGCACTGTCCCCGTCTGTCCCCAGGTCCCACGATGTGAAGAATGGAGGCGAACTCACGCATTCCACTCACAGCCCTGGCCAGTCCTCGCCCCGACCTGTCATCGGCCAGCGGGTTGTCAGCAGCAAACAGGCTGCATCAGGGTTTGTGGGACCACAGCTTCCCTCTCATGTGATAAAGGTAACGTTGCACAGGTAGCACGTCATCTTCGTGCTCGCTTTCCCCTGCCACCCAGACTGCGGCCCCTTATCGGCCTTTCACTGTGAGAGTGGTTTCTGCACAGACACACTGTCTGGTTGTAGGCTGTTCTGCGGATGCTGGACACGGTTTGGGACGGAGCCGGAGTCACACGGCAGGCGCCTCTGGGAGCTGGGTTCCTCACTGGGGTCTGCCCAGTAGTGACATCAGGACACCGGCAGCCGGGGGAGCGCCTGCCCTGTGTGGCAGGTGGCTATACTGACGGCTCAAGTTTTTTGGTTTTCCGTCATGTGAAACCTCCCAGTGTTAAGATAGCAGCTAACTTAGGTCTTTCAGAAAATGTCATGAAAGCCACACAGAGCTGCTCTGTGACTGAGGCCTCACTGTGACCACTGGTTTGCCCCTTGAGGTTAGGGCGGCGCACGTGGGGTGCGGGAGTCAGAGGTGACACGGCAGGAGGCGGGGACGGTGTCCAAAGCCACTTCTGTGCCTCTGCCCGTGTGGCCCACCTTCCAGGCCCCCTTGGCCAGTGGTGATTCCCCGCCGGCCAGCACCTCTGCCTCTACAGCAGCGGGCCCCCGAGAAACCTGGCCGAGGAGGATGTACATGGCTCTGTGCCCCAGGGGTCCGGTCCTTTCTGTCAGCTCGGAGCATAAAGGATGTGGTCTGTGGCTGCTTTCCGACAGAAATGGCTGTCTCTGCTTGCTGATTAACCCATGGAAAGTTCATGGTGGTCAGGAGCAGACAAGATAAGGTGGTGCTTCTTGGTGTGGGTAACTTGATATTCCAAAAGAGAAAAAGATGAGCACGATGGGAAGGGACCCCCACCAGAGTGGGTGCTTTGTCTGTAACCATTCCTGGGGCTCTCAGAGGCTGGGCTCTTCTCTCTTCCAGAACCCACCTCACTTAAATGGGACCGGACCATTAAAAGAAGCACCAAGCAGCTCCATATCAAGTCCTGGTGGAAGTTCCAGTGTCAGCCGGGCCGGGTCTGTTAACGCTTCTACTTCAGTTCAGAACTGGTCTGTTAACAGGCCCTCTGTGATTCCAGAACATCCCAAGAAACAAAAAATCACGATCAGTATTCACAACAAGTTACCTGTTCGCCAGGGCCAGTCTCAGCCCAGCCTTCACGGCCCTTCTCTGGACACCCCGAACAAGCCGGTTCCCTCCTCCACAGTCACCAGTTCTGCAATGCAGTCTACCTCGAGCGCATCTCTGACGGCGGTTTCTAGCAAAGTCACGAAGCAGATGACCCCGATTGAGTCCTGTTCTAAGCCCGTGATGAACGGCAAGTCCAAGCTGAACTCCGGTGTCCTGGTGCCCTACGGTGCCGAGTCGTCCGAGGACTCTGACGAGGAGGCAAAGGGCTTGGGCAAGGAGAACGGTCTCGGTACGATCGAGAGCTCGAACTCTTCCGTGCAGGATGCTGAAGACGACGAGGCCTCTCCGCTCGAGCTTCGAGAGCCCGTCGCTCTAAATGGTGCTGACAGTCCAGACAGCGACCTGAAAGAGAATGGTCTGCCCTGCGATGGCGCCCGTTGCCCAGTCCAGCCTGCCCTACACTCGGAAAACCCCTTCTCTAAGGCGAACGGTCTCCCCGGGAAGGTGAGCATTTTGGGGTCTGGGGGAGGGGGTGGGCTTTGCCTTGCCTCTCGTCCTATGGCTGGATTTCAGGAGGCGCCAGGTGGCCACTGGAGCTAAAACAGCTTTGCTTTTTATTGTAGTTGATGCCTGCTCCTCTGCCCCCTCTCCCAGAAGACAAAATCTTAGAGACCTTCAAGCTTGGCAGCAAAGTGAAAGGTGCCACCGAAGAAACCAGGTAAGATGATAGACCACGAGGAAATGAAAGCCCGCGGCGGGCGATCGTACCAAGCCCCAGTGGTGCCACTGGCCTGACGCCGTGTGAGCCTTACCATGAACTCTGGGGACCCTGGAATGTTGCGAATGATGATCTGTAGACTGTGTTAAGTGCCTCTTAGGGAAGAAAAAATGGATCGGGCTGATAATTTTTCCATGAGAATGATGTCCTCGAGCTAACACTTGCTCCTGCCTGGCCTCGTCTCTTTGGCTTGGGGATGTCACAGGCCACTTGCCAACTGGACACCTAGTGCTGACTGTCTCACTTAATCCTGCCAATGACAAACATGTTGAAGATTGTTGAGGGTGCAAGGCAGGGCTTCTCGGCTCTGCCAAGTTGCAAATATTTTGTTACGCTCCTTCTAGAATTCTGAAATTGCATTCATAGATGAGATAGCGTATCTCCCCATTTAATGTTTTGGGTTTTTTTAATTAGTATATTTCTTTAGTTTAATTTTTTTAATGTTTATTTTTGAGAGAGAGGGAGAGAAAGAGGAACAGAGAGAGAACACACACAGGGGAGGGGCAGAGAGAGAGGGAGACACAGAATCCCAGGCAGGCTCCATGCTCTGAGCTGTCAGCACAGCGCCTGACGCGGACCATGAGATCATGACCTGAGCTGAAGTCAGATGCTTAACCAACTGGGCCCCCCAGGCGCCCCTCCAGTTTACCTTAAAGAGGAGACAGAGAGAACCTTCAGTGACTGCAATGATTTTCCCGTTGTTTCTTTCCTCGTCTAGCTTAGTTTGTCCTCAAACGTAATGTGTGTGAGGATGACCGCAGGTGTGTAAACAGAACCACGTGTGTACTGTAACCCAGTGGGTGTGCACACATGGGCTCGAGAATCTTATGCACTCGAGGCACCTTGTCTGTACTGATCTCTACGTTCTCGCTCCCAGGTATCTTCACACTAAGAAGTGGGGCCTCTGTAGGGTTTTTATTGTTTGCTTGCACTTTCATTAGGCTTGACAATACCTTGGGAGCTCAGTAGCAGTCAAGGGCAGAGCTCATTTACCACAGGAAGGGTTTTTGAAGCCTCACTGATTCCTCCCAGTTCATAAGCAGTTCAAGGAGCTGTTGGCTCTGTTTAGAGGCAGTGACTCTACGTCTGAGGCTCAGGAGGGACGCAGTAGAAAAGTCCGACCCTCCGGCCACCATTCGCCTTTGCCGATGATGCACAGTTACCAAGGATTAGAAGCGTATCTGAAAACAGAAGGAGCCCAGGAGTGCAGAGTTGCTGTACCTGAGAAATGGGATAGTAGATGAGCCTGATAGGAAAGTTTGTATTTTTATTTGAGGGAGAGAGAATATTTCAAAATTTCCCAAACTGAGAAGCCCCATATTGGGTATAGCCAGGTATGTTAAAGGCATAGATTACTCAGTAAAGGAATGTCTTGAAGTGTTTGTCCCTGTGAGCCATAAACCAAGCGAGCCAATGACTGATCTGTTGATTTCTTTTCTTTTGCTGGGACTGCAGTTCACCTGACACCGAGGAAGGCCCCGCAGAGGAGCCTGGCGCAGAGCTTGAGCCCGGCAGCCCAGCTCCTGACTCCCAGGACCCACTGGAGGCGCTCACGGGTCTTGGCGGCAGGTTGAAGAAGGCCTTCCCACCCACGGAGCCCAGCCTCAAGTCTACCAAAGAAGAAGCCTCTGAAAACATTTCAGCAAAACCTGAGGAGTCTTTGCCCGCTGCGAACAATCTCTGCAGCAGTGCCAAGAACAGCGTGGGGGACGATCTGCTCCCTCAACCCTGCGGCCCCGGCAGTTTAGCCGATGACCAGAGCAGACCGGCCCAGCCTGCATCAGGGACGTGCATGGAGAGCCCGCGGGCCTCGGCCGTGGTGGAGGCGGCAGAGAGTTCGAGCCTGAGTCCCCCGGCACAGTCCGAGGGTGCCTGCGAACCCTGTGTCTGCGTCGGTCGGGACAAGTGCGCTGACGCAGAGGACCCTTCGAAGGGCACAGGCGCCGCCACCGCACCCTTGCCACCGCCTCAAGTAGACAAGGGCGCAGAACATCACTCAGAAGGGGGCCCCGAGCAGAGTAATGGCGACAAATGTGAAGAAAATAAGGTTGGACAAAAAGTTCCAGATCATTCTCCGGTGAAGGAAAAAATCAGCATCCTCAGAAAAGTTGACCGAGGACATTATCGCAACCGACGAGATCGTTCCTCCAGTGGAGAACGCGCCAGGGAGAGCAGGAGCAAGACGGAGGAGCGCTACCACAGGAAGCGGCGCTCCTACACCCGGGAGCGGCCCAGGCAGGACCGCTACAGGACGGAGCACTGTGGCGGGAGCCAGCACCACCCGTGCCACGGCGAGCGGGCCAGCCCCGGCGAGCCGCGTTCCCTGGCCAGGTACAGCCACCACCACCCTCGGAGCCGGGGCGGCGCGGAGCAGGACTGGGGCCGGTACCACCACACGGAGGGCGAGCACCCCTGGGCCCGGGAGAAGTACTACCCCGAGAAGCCGCGCTGGGACAAGTGCCGCTACTACCACGACAGGTACGCCCCGTACGCGGCGCGGGAGTGGAGGCCCTTCCATGAGCGCCTGTACGACAAGGTGGCCCCAGCCGGCCGGCCCTACAGGGACTGCTACAGGGGCAGGAAGGGCTGCGAGGTGGCTGCTAAGGGGAGGGAACGGCACCGCCTCAGCCCCCGTGTGGGCCTGCCTCCCGCGCCCCTCCCCTACCCCCCTCCCGAGAAGTACCCCCACGAGAAGGTTGCGCCTGGGGCCGAAGATGACACCTGTGACCTCATCGGCCGCTTTCACGACCACGAAAACGCCAAGTCTCGGAAACGGAGATATGACAGTGTGGAAAACAGCGACAGCCGTGGAGAGAAGAAAGCCTGGAGAGGTGCCCAGAAGGAGCCTTTAGAAGAGCCTAAAGCCAAGAAGCACAAAAAATCCAAGAAGAAAAAGAAATCCAAAGACAAACACCGAGACCGAGATTCCAGGTGAGGGAGAGGCCCGCCGGCACCCCGGGTCCACGCCTCTGGGCTTCGGAGTCTGCTGCCCCAGATCTCCGAGTCCTAGCCCCGGTCCTGAGCCGTACCTTACTGCATGGGATCAGAAAGTGCCTAGAAACCTCATTTTCCAAAACGATGCTGTTTCTGGTCCATGGGAGTAAGGGTGCCGTGGTCTGTGCGTGAGGACTTGGGAGAGTTTGACTTCGTAGCCGCTGTTAATAATCTCACTTGTCACATGTAGTCACGTTTCCCTGCTTGCTCACGTTTCCTTCCAGCTCTGGGACCACCGGGCGGGCAGGCACAGGGCCACCATCCCTCCGGCGTCTGCCTGCTGGCGGCGCGGGCCCAGGACAAGCACCTGTTGCCTCCGCCTTGTCTGTTCCTCTGGCTGTGTCTCAGTGTGAAATCTAGTCGGGAAGTTGAGTTTTGTATTTTTAAAAAGCTAAGTGGGTCGGAGATCAATTGTCTGGAAAATGACTTCTCCATGACGAGATGACTGAGCATGAGCAGCATTGTGACACTTAGTAACTAGAAATGTGATGCCTGTCGGGACAGAGACGGGGCAGGTCCCCCCTCCCCGAGCAGAAGCCCCTCCCCACTCCGTGCCCGAGGCTCCTGGTACAAGCACTTGTCCCCTCAGCCACTGGTCTCTGGAGAAGTTAGTGGAACCCTTGCTTTGGACCTGTGGCCCAAGCTCCGGGGCAGAGCAGAAGGCAGGGGCGGGTGGGCTCAGAGTTGGTGAATTTACGCCCTGGACTTAACTTCCTACGATGAACGCAATGCAGTTATAGTCCGGTTAGGATTTTCACCCGCGCGTGCATGGTGAGTGTCCACGGTGGTGGGTGTGAAGGCCGAGGAGCAGGCCTCTCGGAGGCAGTGTTGGTTTGGTGGTGGTTTGAGCTGTGGCTTGTTCCTCTGCAGGCATCAGCAGGATTCCGATCTTTCAGTAGCATGCTCTGATGCCGACCTCCACAGACACAAAAAAAAGAAGAAGAAAAAGAAGAGGCACTCAAGGAAATCCGAGGATTTTGTTAAAGACTCAGAGCCACACGTCCCCAGGGCTGCCAGCCATGAGACTGTTGACCGTTTCCGGAGAACGGACGGCGCTTTCCCCCTCACCGACGGGCTGCCTCCAGAAGGCCTTGGGCCTTTCTGTGAGAAGAGAAAACATTTAAGGATGGGAAGCAGGGATGACAGGTGTCCTCTGTCTGAGTGTGGCCAGGGTAAGAGGCGATCCTTGGAATTAAGAATATAGAACGATTTCTTGGTGACACGGGGAAGACCCCTCAAATGGCATGAGAGGGTGGAGGCTCCGGTGCGGTGGGAGCCCCGCCGCCCTGTCCCTCCGGCCCCAGCTCCCCGGCGGAGCGCGGGCTTTGGTCATGCGGTGGGGCCGCGGAACTGGAAAACCTCGGTGACGTGGAGCCTCTGTGACGAGACAGCTGGAGGTTGTGGTCTGGGGGTGTGTGTCTTGTGAAGGACCAGAACTTCTGTTTTGAAGCCATTTCTGATAGAAATATTTTCACGGTGTTTTTTCTTTCCTGAATCTTTAAACCTCTAGACTTGTGAGAGAATATGCTACCAGTCAGTTTGAGGGCTCGGGTCATTAGGAATGTCGGCTGTCGGCATCTCGGGGAGCCTGGGTTGTGGGCTTGGGCCGGGGGCTCCAGGCCGGGGGCGCAGCAGGGGTCTGCCTTCTTACTGCTTCGCACCGCTGTCTCCGCCCTGTGTCTTCTCACCGCACTCAACACCCCCACCCCACCCCAGTCCCCTTTGGCCTGCCAGCTAAGAAAGGCTTTCTGGGTTTTACATGGTTGGAGGAACCCAAAGAGGAAGATGGTTGTTCTCTGGCCTTTTGTACAGAAACCGCCCCAGACGCCTAAGGGGCGCACTCGGGACTTTGACGCAACGTCTTGGTGACCCAGAGGCCCTTTGGTTCTTGACTGTGTCATAGACTGGGGTGAGATGTCATGTATTTTGAGGGCAGACCAATCCCTTCAGTGACCTGTGGTCAGTGTGGTTGACCGAGAGGGACGGAGGGGCCCCGAGCACGAGGGAGGCATCGTCCCAGTGGGAGGGGACTCGGGAGGCTTGGGGCAGAGAAGAGTGGCCAGGAAGCGATGCTGGGCTGTTGTCTGCTCTGGGCTTTATGATATTTGTTGTATGACTTTTCAGATTGGTTTCCCATGAACTTTTAGGTGATTTGGGAAAGGGGCTTGGCCTGGTGAGGACTGAGTCCCTCTGACCACTACTGAGTGCCTGGGAAGATGTGGTGGGCGGCCGAGGGGTTCTGCCTATTGCCGGGCCCTTCCCTCCCGACAGCAGGTATCCTGTAAGAACCACGGTCAGTGGCTGCCTGCGCACAGAGATGGCTCCAGAGGGAGAGCAGGTTGAGTGTGGACCTGAGTCATTGGTATTTGGGGGCCACATGTGTGTCCCTAAGGGCAGCAGTAGGCTCTGTGTCGAGTGGTGGCCCTTTGTGTCCTTTGTGATTGCACTTGATGGCTGGTGTGCGGCCAGCGCTCCCGGGGAGACCAGACGGAGGAACCTACATGCCGGTCCCATCCTGTCCTCTTCAAAGACCGGGACCACCTGCTTGGCCTTCTCTGCCAAGCGTCCCTGTCTTCTGGCTGAGGATGACAGACCTTTTTGCCCATGTGCCACGTGTCCCTTACTCCTGGTACCTTGACCTCTCAGACTCCTGTCTTCCGGCTCCATGACACGCTCCCCTGGTTTCTCGGGCCTGAGATCTGCTCTCGTGCTGGGACCGTGCTGATCTCTGCCATCACAGAGGGCCTTGTTGTCGGTAGAACACTTGGAGAGCAAGCTGTGTGACAGTCACGCATGCTCGTCCTGTGCGGACGCATTTCGGGCAGCGAGCCTCCAGCCGCTGAGCCCGGGCTCTAATTGTGATCACTCACGCACACACAGCACAGGCACAGAACATTCTGCAAAACCGTCATTAAAATCTCTTTCCTGATCTTTGCTTTCTAGGTGATTGAAAACTTGGCCTCAAAACAAAAAACTCACTAGTTATGGTAAGCGGTTTTCCTGTCTGTACGTTTCATAACTGCTTGTGGAGGTGCCGCGGGGCCGCAGAGGAGCGTGGGGACGCTGGGAGCAGGTGCAGGATGCTCCCCCAGGCCAGGCTTAGACCTCACCCCTCCTCCTCGGCTCTGGGCTCCTTGACCCCGTTCCCTCCTCCCGCGTTGTAAGAAAATGAGGGCCAGTTGGAAGCGCCAGGACCCACACCGGGAGGAGCCCCTTTCCTCAACCCAGCCTACCCTGTTGGCCTGGGAGGGGAGCCCCCCCAACCCCTAAGCCTCCATTCCTACCTGCAGAATGAGGGGTCAGCGGACCCCGCGCAGACCTGTTCCCCTGCTGGCGCTGCGTCTGGTGCGCGCAGACCCAGAACCTCCCCCCTGCTTTCAGACGGGAAGGACTTTGCATTATTTGAATGAGGTTGGGGTGCTTCGTGCCAGGTCAGGACTTAGACAGTGTCTGGTGTCCCTGACACTCCCAGACTCTTGACGTGGTGGCTCGGGGAGAGAGTAGCGCAGGCCTGCGGGTGCCCCGGGAGAGTGCCCTTGTGCCCGGAAAGGGAGTGCTGTCCGGTGTGAATTCGAGGCTGCAGAGGGGGATCGGAAATGGATTTCACTGGAGTGTCCGCGGAGGATTAATGTGCGGTTAACTAGCCTGCCCGTCCGTGAGTCTTAAGGAGAAGATCTGAGCCTAATTAAGGAATCAGACTCTGCGCCAGCGACAGGGAATCGGGATGGAGAGGATTAGCGGCCGCTGGGCTGGGCCCAGCAGGGGGCTCCCTCCGCGCTGACTTGCCGGAGCTCCCGGTGTGGGAGAAAGAAGAGCTTCCCCGCTTCCCCAGAGAGCAGCGAGCAAGGCCCAAGGCCTCGGCCCTGGGTGGTGGTAGGGATGCCGCCGGCTTCCTGCCCCTCCTGCCCCGGGAGGCACTAACGCCCGCCGCTTGCCGCCTCTTGTCTTTCAGATTCAGCGTGTTCAACAAGCCATCCCCAGCCCAGCTGAAATTATAAACGTAGGAAATAACTCGGTTCAAATCTGCGTGGTGCTTCTTTAGTAAATACTGTACAGATTTTACCATGGAGGACTTTTTTTTAGTTTTTACCTTTTCTTAATTACCCTTATTCCAAATGGACGGACACTTTGTACAACTGCTGACCATTGCAAACGCCGTGTATATAAGTCCCACGGACAGTGACAGTGACGCCCTGGACTGGAACACCTCAATGCTGCTTAATCAGACTCAGGTGGACTGCTCGCGTTCCATGGAGAAGCTCCTCCGAGTCTGACCCCCGGTGCACGCAGCCGGGAGCCATGGAATCACTAAAAGTACAAACAGACTGACAGTGTGTATATTTAATTTAAAGACTTATTTAAAGATTCACGAGCTCTCAACTAGACTTGAGAGCAGTCTGTTTTCTGTAATGTCTGATACTAGAAACTAATTTGCTTCATATTTTAGTTGTATTCAAGATTTGAAAATGTATTTTATAGACAAGTTCTGTTTTTGAACTTTGTGGAACTATTCCAATCAATTTACCAGTTATGATGAGTATTTACATTATGAATGTATAATCCAAACATTATTTGTAAAGCCTACAGTATGTTTTTATTACTTAACACTTTTTTATACGGTGTCTCTTGTCTTGACTATGATATTGGAGTCTGAGTTGTCAGCTTGGTCCCTTAAAGTTTCTAGTTACAGACAAAATCATACTGTGATTTTATTTTTAATATGGATATGCTATCAAACTGTGATACACTTATAATTCACTGGTCCTGCATCAGGAGACGGAGTGGGGAAAACTGTATTTAATACAGTTTGTATCTGAATAATCTGTATGGTTTATACAGTTTGTGTTGTTCAGAGATGTCTAAAGTTTGATCTTTGTTTTTTTAAAGATTAAAAAAGCACTCGCCCCACTGTAAATACACAGCATGTAAAGTTTATATAGTATATAAATGGCAGCAAATTAAACATTTTGTGTCTTATTCTTTACCGCTGTTTTCCCCGTGTGCTTAGCAGACCCTTCTCCCCAGTGTGCCGCTGCCCTGACTTCCTTAGAAACCTCTGAGGCCCGGAGCCACAGGCCCCCGCCTCCCACCCCCCGCCCCGGGGACCAGGGGTCTGCCTCCAGCCAACCATCTATTTTCAAGAACCAAGTCCTAGACCATCTTGTGTGAACAATGCAGGTTTTATTTTGTGAACACCACATTTGCAATTTGACGGCCATACACCCTCCAACGATACAACAAAACATCGGTAACAGGGTTCTTCATGCACGTTGGGGGAGTATATACATTGAATAACACACACTCCCGAAATCCCTATGTACAGTATTTACATATGAACTATATTTACTGTAAATAGAAATGTCTAAGAAAAAATAAGAAAAAGTGAAATCACAACATGTGGTTTCCGGTCTACAACAGACCTAACTTCTCAGCAAAGCACATCTATATAGATCTATGCATTTTAACTTTTAAAAATATGCATTACTTTATATGAAGCATTAAATGCTGCTTCATCTATAAATAGCTCCTATTTTGACTCCGTTTGGTACCACGTTAAACTGTTCCAGGACGCTCCGTGATCCCGAAGACGCCATCACTCGCCCGGGTGCAGGGTAAACGGAGGCCGGCGGGGCGCGGCAGCTGTGGTCTTCCACACACAGCTCCCCCTTCTCTGCCTCCTGCCCTTGGTCTCTGGAGGGAAGCTGGTCTTTGGCCAGAGGTGGGACTAAATTCTAGCACTGGGCAGACGTGGGGGCGGGGAGGAGGAGGACCACGGCCACTGGCCTGCCTGAGCGCATAGTGGGGTGACCGCTGGCTTGCCCCGCGTGTTAATACTGTCACAAAACCTGGAGTTAGAGAATCTCACGTAACACTGACAGCAAGTGACACAGATTCTAAGCACCACGGCCTCTGCATGGTTCCTGGGAAAACAGCCATCATGGAGGCTCCTTCACAGGCGATGAGAGAATTCCTACAGGGGTTTCCCAAGGCTCCCTTCTCCCAACCCCACTGAGGCCAAACCCAGAAGACAAAGTCTGTATCCCCAGGGGCCTACCCGGGGCAGACGAGACGGGGCGCACTCCCCGGGTGAACCACCGATGCATCGCGCCCGGGGCAGCCCGGAAGAGGGGCCACCCCCATTGTCCCCGGCGGCAGCAGGGCCGGGCACCGTCGGTTTTCATGGAAGACTGGAGGCCAGAGTTGCATATATACCAGTCAGGCATTTCAAGAACGCCGACTTGCCTTTCTCCAAAACCAAAGTTTCAAATTTGAGGTATCAGAACAATAAGAAAGCCTAAAAGCTTGGGAACGAAACAACAAATCAGTTTGAGGCATGTCAGAGAGGCCTGGGCTCAGACCCCTTTGCATCTAGCATGACTTAAAGCTACGTCAAGGTCAGTGGTGCCGAGGCCAAGGGCCCGAGGCCAGTCACTGTCAGCACCAAGGCAACTCGCAAAACAGTTACTTCTACTTAAAATCTTCACGCAGGTGCTGACAGTCCGAGCGAGGTCCACTTTCTGGAACTTCCATCTTGCACAGGATAGCTCGTGACCTCTAAAGGGCATGGACCTACAGGGACCCACGACCTGAATGTGGCCGGACCTACAGGGACCCACGACCTGAATGTGGCCGTCAGGGTCCTGGCGGCATCTGGCCCCGACCCCATCCTGAAGAGGCAGAGGTTTTGCCCCAACACACAGGACCCTAACGGCGCCCGGTCCTGCTCTGATCCCCAGCCTCCCTCGGGCCGACGCCCTGAGCACCTAGTAGATCAACAGCAACGTGACCACTGCCTGATCGTGAACCTTCTTAAGTTCCACCACTAGCGTGCGTCTGGGCTTTCACGCTGTTTACAGGAAACCCTAAGTGCCACGCGCCTTCATCCCACTGCATGCCCTTTCCATCCTCAGGGCAAGAGCTTGAAGTCTCTGAAAACACGGAGTTAAGATTGGCTCTGGGTACTCGTCTACAGGGCACGCTAAGAGACCCGACCAAGCTACTGGGTCAGTAAAAGAAGCATTTGTTTTGGCGAAAGGTTTTAAATAGTGAAAGCTGGTCAATCAGTCCGAACCACGGCTCCACTGAACCACATGCAACTGCCAGTTGGGGGTCAAAACAGTCCAACAGCAGCAGTCTCACGGGGCTCCCCACACGCTGCGTGTGCGGCCACAGCCCCAAGATTCACAACCAGAACCATCACTTATATTTTAAAGATGGGCCTTTTCAGAAAGTATCTGTGGGGCCACAAAGTCTGAGCTGATGAGTCCCTGGGGGCCTGGCCAGCTGGAGCTCAGCCCCTGCCCAGAGCCGTCCCTCCGCCCCGAGGACGACAACGAGGGCACCCCGCATTGCCGCCCAGCACCCACGCAGGGCGGCAGGTCCACGTATAGACGACTTCTTCAGTGCACAGTATCTACTTGTGTCCACGAGTTACAATTATAGCTGCCATTCTAAAAATACTACAGTTAGAAAGTAAGTATCCTTCGTTATAATTTCAGAATATAAAAAGGCATATAAAAGCTATAATCCTATATATCTGAGAAAAAACTCTGAATAAAAAAGTGGTAGCGTTTCCTTTCTTGTTCGGATAATAAGACAGCGGCTTCGGGAACGGTGAACGCTGCCACGGCTGCGCAAGTGCGGCACGAGCTTCCCTCCGAGGAGCCGGCAGGCGCCACCGCGGGCTGGGACCGGGAGAAGGGCGTCTGGACATCGGCCGCCGTGCGCAGAGGGCTCCTCGGGGCGGTGCTCCCACTGCGCACGTGCTGTCTCCAGGGATGTGGCGGGAGAGCGAGGTGGGGCCGGGGGTCAGGGGAGGCTCCCAGGCGCTTGCTTTCTGTTGTGGGGTCTGGGCTTCTGCTCTCACCGGTTCGGGCCAGGAAAGGTCTATTTCTTATTGGCAATCCTCCTCTTCCTCGTGGCCAACATGTCATAGAAAGGATCCCTGCTGATGCTCGCTCTGCGGGGGAAGCGGGAAGTAGGTGGAACACTCAGGCCGGGATACTGCAGTCCCTCCAGGCAGAGTGGCCGTAAGCCTCCGCGTCTCTGCCAGCAGCGCGGGTCCAGCACACCGATGTGCATGTGCGTGCGGGCAGGCATACACATGTGCGTGCACCCACTGCCGCAGATGCATGCACATATGTGCACACCTGGGCACGGAGGCACGCGGGTGTACCCACCTGGTGCACACACGTGCCTGTACGGCCACACAGGCAGGTGCGCGCCCACATGCACATGGGTACGCCCACGTGCACCGAGAGGGCCCGAACTGGGGACCCCGCGCACCTGATGGACTTCATCCACTCCTCCTTCTCCTCGGGGCTCGGGGCGGAGATCCGGTACACCACGTGGTTCCCCTCCACCACGCGGCCGTCTGCCTCCGTCTTACAGGCCTTGATGACCTGACCCTTATGGCTCGGGTTATAAAGCTCGAAACAGTTCTGGCGGAGGCAGGCAGACAGACAGCCTTCAGGGCGCGCTGGGGAGCCGCGGGGAGGAGGCGGCGGGGGAAAGGCCGCTTACCGGCTTGCGCGGGTCCTCCACCTCCCTGATGCTGAGGTTTTCCAGGGGGATGATGCCCCGGGGCTCCTTGTCCTACGAGAGAAGAGGGCACAGCCAGCCTCGCCTGGGCCGGCGGCACAGCGGGGGTAGGGACCCTGGGCACAGAGCCGGGCGGCCTGCCCCATACTCACCGTCGTGTACTCGAAGTAGTAGAGGCAGTTGTCGGTCAGGATGAACCAGCGCCGCTTCCAGGTCTTCACCCGCCCTCCTAGAAGCGGAAGGGGCTCGTGAGCCGGGGCGGGTGTGGGCATGGGACCCGGGCCTACAGATACCTATTATCACAAATGCCACCAGGAGCGGGGCTTGGCCTTCAGCTTCCTTCCTCGCGAACTCGATCGACACTCCGCCCAATACTCGGTCACGTCCTGGACGAACCGAGCCATGGCCGGTGCCCTGCAGACCCCTGTGGGCGGCTGGCGACAGGCGGGCCCCGCATGCAACCCCACCGTGGCCCCCTGGGCCACCTCTGTAACTCAAGTGCATTCCAGACCTGCTTTCGGGGAAAAGTTAGTCATGATGAATGGGCTTAATTTCCCCGCATGGAGATGACAAGATGAAGTCAGTGGCGTCCCCGGGGCCTGTCTGGGACATAATCCCGTTACCTCAGGGCTCTGGGTGGCCCTGGGATCCATCACCATCAATTACTCCTCGTCTGGGAATTAGTAGATTGAATTAATCTCTTAACAAGATCTGTGACGCATGGAAACATACACACACACACACACACACACACACACAGAGCTCATCTGCACCTGCTCTCCTTTCACTATGGAAAAGGAAATTCTTTTTTCCCCTTAAATATTTGGCACAGACTGGCTTCAATTTCTAGCCCTTGCTTTTGACATGAAGTTAAAACAACAAAACCTGAGGGGGACGACCCACGTGGTAACAGACTCCAGCCACCCAGGGGCACGAGAAGTGACCCTCCCTGCCCGGTCACTCCCCAGGGTGATAGCGGGTGTCAAGCTCACCACCTCTATCTGGGTGAAGTGTCATGAGGGCTGCAGGACACAGGCATGGACACAGGACAAAGGAAGTTATGGGGGAGGGGCGTGGAAGGATAGCAAGGGACACTTGCCAGCTCCCCGGGTCCCCCTGGGGTGAGGCAAGAGGGTGTCCTGGCCCTGGTGTCAGCAGAAACCCTGGCGGACAGGACGCCACCCAGCTTTAGGGGGAGAGTCAGTGCCACTGGCCAGGCCCTCAGGAGACCCCTCTGGGCTCCCTCACCCCCTGCCTCCCCAGTCAGACACCTGCCCTCCTCACGACGGCCTCAGGTGGACTGGCTGCTGCTCCTCTCTCCCCAGCAGACTCCCCAGCTCAACCCCCACCCCGGGGTCACTGTCAAGAGGGTCTGACGGTGTGTCACACCCAGGTCCCAGCTGCACCCTCCATGCGCCCAGCCTCCACAGCTTTTGGGCCTAGAGTCACGTCGCTCCCCTATATCTGAGTCCCCACTGGACCCTCGTTCCCCACACCCCTGGGCAGTTCTCTCAGTGCCCTCCCCACCCCCACCCCCCACCCGAATCCTCTGCTCTCTCCAGACGGGGCCTCATTTACTTCTCTGAAGACCCAGCACAGGCTTTGCTTTAGCAACCCTCATGGACACAGCACTCAAGGCCAGGTTCTCAGGGAGGGGACCTCAAGTCCTCCCAGCGATGGGGCACAGCACCCTCCGCATCCCTCCCACCAGGTCTCCCCCGCTGCAGTGGTGCCGGGCCGGCCACCAGCCCTCTACCCCCAGGGCCTGCCCTGCCATGGTCCCCCAACAGCGGCCAAAGACATCCTCTGAAAAGGTAAGTCCATCCCGGCTAGCGATGCCTGAAGCTCCCAAAGGCTCCCATTCTCTTCAGCCAGAGACCCCAACCTCCAACGGCCTCTGCCCAGCGCCCCTGCCCTTCCTTCCAGCCACCGTGCTGGCCTGAGCCCGGACTCTCCCGCCAGCACCCGCCGTCCACTGAGCCCCACGAGCACCTTCTCGGAGAATCCTCCCAGGGGCTCCTGTCCAGCACCCCCTCTTCTCTGCGCTCCCGCCACTGGGTCACTAGGTGGCAGCCTAGGCGTTCTGCTCTCCTCGAGGCCCCAAGAGCAACTGTGTGACAACACCCGCCAGGAAAAGCGGGCTGGCCAGGAAGGCTTCTTAGCATCTTGCCCCTGGGCTCCTGCCCCGCTGCTCCAGGGGGTCAGTGGCACATCCTGGGTGGCCCAGTCCCAGGTACCCTTACAGCACAGAGTGTGGGCTGGGCAGGGGCTCGGGGGCGGGAGGGGGTCACACCTTTGGTCTCATAGGTTTGGCGACAAGAGAAGAAACGGGCTGTGCCTCTGTTCCTGGCTGAGCTTCGGGAGCTGGGGACACACACACCACCCCAGTGCTGCCTGCAGAAAGGAGCCTGGCTTCCCCACCCTGTGAACCTCCTCCTAGTTCCACGGCCATTCCCGGGCACACACACGTGGGCACAGCACACACGCACACCCCGCAACATACTCTCTACGTGACAGCTAGCTCTGACCCGCGTCCCTGTGTTTTTAACACAACAGACGCATCCTCAAAACTTGGTGACTACGAGGCACTTCCTTGGTCGCCCAGCAACGCTACAACGTCCCTACGCTCCCGCAAGCACCCAGGCCTTCCGAGAGTGCCACGTGCCCTGAGACTAAGTTTACGATGAGAACGGCTAAGCAAGGTCAGGCAGTGACCTCTTTCGATTTAAGCGTGTGCACAGAGCACATGTTTTCGCCTGTGCCATAAGCCCATGTCCGCCCTGTGCTGGGTGGGGGCCCAGGGCCGAGTGCAGAAACAGCACCTGGACCAAACTACCGCATCTTCAGCATCGGCTTCCAGCAGATTTACTGCTTTCTGGGCCCTCGGAACCCGACACCATCCGCCGTCCCTGGTGGCCAGGCCAGCATCAGAACCGCGGGTAGGCAGCCTGTGGGCAGGACTGCATGCAGGCCCCAGCAGCTCTGGGGAGGCCAGTCCCCTGGGGAGCCCGCTGTCTGGCTGGCTGCAGCTCTCTGCTGCCAGAGAGACTATCAGGGCCAGGGCGAGGCAGCAGCGGACTTGCTGGGGGTCTGGGGAGGGGGCTCCCGGGCAGTCTCTCTGCTGGCCGGCGGGTGACCCATCAGAACTAGCTTAGTGACTGCTGGACCTCCCCTCTCACGCATGCGCACACAGCAGTGGCACATGGAAGGGGCAGGCTGCCTGGGGCTCCTTGGCACCCACTCAGTGCCCAGCCGGCTCTGCAACCCCTCGGGGTGCTCTGGACGCCGGTTCTGAGGCCCAATTGGATGTGCAACCAGAACACAGGCTGGGACATAAGCCCTGCTGCGCCTTTATGTCCCTTGTTTTGTTCTGTCTTTAGAAGCAGGTGCATCTCCTGTGGGCGCTGAGGCCATACCAGCTGCTGGGCAGGCTTATGCCACCACCACCCTTCGAGGGGTGTTCCCTGGCAACACAGGAATGGTAGGGGCCTGGGTGCTGCTGCAGGGGTGTTGGACACATCCCTGCTCTGGCCTCCCTGCCAGGGCCACAGAACTGATGTGACCTGAGAGTCAGATGCTTCCTGAAGGGAACTGAGGCCTTCGAGTCCATGGCTATGGCTCTGGGTTTCTAAGCAAAGGTCCGAAACTCTCCCAAACCTCAGCACAGCCAGAGAAAAGTCAGCAAAATCCTAAATCAGAACGGCGGAGCCGCGCCCTTCACACCTTCTTACCCTCCCCTGGATTAACAACTCACAATCGCTGGAGTTCTCTCAAGCCTGGTGTCCCTACGATGTGCCCTCAGAGAGTCCTGATGACGTACAATTGTCACACGTCACAGTAAGGCCAAGATCCCACCCCACCCGCCAGTATAAAAACAAAACAAACAAAACCCTCCTACCAATTCCTAAAATTGCCCAGAGAATATCAACGCTCTTCTATTTCTTTGCCAATGGTCAGGAAGCCTTTCAAAGATCCCCAGACCCTGTCCGGGGGTGGTGCAGACATGCACTGTTTGGTTAGTATGAGAGGCACCCGGTGAGGCACGGAATTGGACAGGTGACCAGCAGGCTCGTGGCCGCTTGGCCCCTCAAGACACAGAGGGGCAAGCTTGTTCCCACACGACATTCCCATGCGCTCCCGGGCGCACAAAGGCTGGCATTCCGGCCACCCCGGGGCTGTGGGTATCACATTCACTGCACCCTGCATGACGCTAACCCCAGCAAGTCCAAAGCCACATGGGTCAGATGGATGGCAGCCACAAATCAGAGCTTCACACAGACCAACGGGGGAGAGAGACTGAGAGAGGAGTGAGCAGCTGGGGGAGGGCAGGAAGCCACTGGGTACGTACCTCCTAACGCAGAACAAGCAGGGACAGCCCGTCACAGAACAGAAAGGTGGGAGCCACAGGCAGAAGGAAAACAAGAAGGCACATTTAAACCACGCATCAAAAATCAGCCACACCAAACCAAGAGAGAGGCACGCAGGTTCTCGCAGGGAATGCACCTGCGTCTGGTGCAGAAAACTGCCTTGGGTCTATCTGGACACTAACTGAGCAGTTTTCTGGGACGCTCGTGCAGCCCGGGCGTTATTCTCCGCCTTGGATGCGGATGGGATGGCCTCGTGCGGACAGGGCAGGGCTCAAAGCGGCAGCCATCGAGTCTGGGGTGAGCGGCCGGCCACCACGGGTGGACTTGGCCCAACGGCCTTCCCTTTTAACGTTTCCACCTTTGGTCAGGGGCCTTGGCTGCCGAGGGCTGGGGGCTCCGAGCGCGGGTCCCGCCCGCCGGCCGCCACTCACCCAGCTTCAGGAGCCAGCCCTCGCGGTCGGGGTTGAAGAACGTATGCGTCAGGTCATTGCCGTCGTCCTCCGGGATCTTAAACGGCTCATTCTTGATGCTCTCGTACAGGTTCTGCGAGGGACATGGGTGACAGCAAGCTCAGCGATGCGGGCCGGAGGAGAAAGGGCCCATCTGCGCCATGTCCTCGAGGGTGGCGGGCGCTGGGCTCAGTGTAGCGAGGGCCAGTGCGGGACCCTGAGGGCAGGGTGCTCACCCGCAGCAGCTCCTCCGGGAGGTCCCCTCCCTCATTGATGCCACGGTTCATGGTGACGAAGCGCTCGGCCGTGGGCTTGTCCCGCACGTTGTGGTTGTGGAGGCTGGTGTTGAGCATGATGATCGCAAACGACAGCACGTAGCAGGTGTCTGAAAGGGCAGAGGGCGCGAGGGTGCTCAGCCGCCTGCCACGCCAGGGGCGGCAGAGCAGAGAGCTGGGGGTGCGCTGGGCGGGCCTCACCCACCTGTGGACTGGAAGACGCCGGGGTTGCACAGGCAGTAGCGGGACGCAAACGCCTCCATCATGCGGTCGATTTTCTGAGCCTCGCCCGGAAGTCGGAAGCTCCACAAGAACTGCCTGCGGAGGGATGCATAGGAGCAGATGGTGGCATTTCCACAGTCAAGGCCACGGGGACACAGGACAGCACGGGCCGCAGAGGGACTGAGGGTACTAGGGGCAGCCCCGAGCTGTTCACTCCTGGGCTGGCTGGCAACGCCACCAGGAGCCCTGGCTCTGGGCCAGAGCCTGACCAGCTGGGAGAAACGGGCTCCGGGCTGCTACAGACACGCCGTGGACACAACCAGACTCGCAGACCTGTGCCGCCGTGTGACACACCACACCTCAAACTCCTGAATCCCAGCTGCACGGCTGATATGCATCCACGCTGTGTTCAGGCCAGGTTGAGGGCTACGCATGGGGAGAAAGGCCCAGACCAGGACCTGACAACAGGTCCGTCATGCCCTTCGCAGCCGCAGGTCAAGTGGGGACCTGCTCCCCTCAAAGACCCAGACCTGACGGAGCCTGCACGGCCCTGGCTCAGCACACAGCCATCAGAGCCGCAGCCAGGGCACCGGGAAGGAAACGGATCATGTCGGTGCTGCAGGAAGAGCGGAGTGTACGGATGGCGCCTTGAGGGGACGAAGGGGCATCTCCACGGCAGGGGCCAGCGTAACTCAGGGCCACAAGGGAGTGTCTAAGGGCCATCCTCCTGCATTCACTCTTATGTCATGAAGTGACACCTGGCTTGACAGGGACCAGGGGGCCGCCTCTGATGGCTGAGCATCTGCAGGCTCCCTGTTACATTTGGTGGGGGAGGGGCATCCATGAGGCTGGTGACTTAGACCAAATGCAGTGGGAGGCGGGCCTGTACCCGGGTGGCATAGAGACCGAGCTGCAGAAGTGGGAAGAAAGCATGTACGTGGCCGTCAAATGCCGGGTGAGAGCAAGGAAGAGCAAAGGGGCTAGGAAAGGAGCACACAGCCAGTGGTCCCACCGGGGCAGGCGCCAGCTCGGTCTGAGAGTGCCTCTCCCAGGCCTTTGTGGTGTGAGCACCTGGCCTCGGGCTTCGGCTGACCCCCACCTTCCCGCAAGCGGCCAGTGCTCTAACACTTACCTTAAGGCTTGGACGAGGTTCAGATCAGCAAACTCATGGAGCTCGACAAACGCTTGAAGAACTTTAATGTTGAAATCGTCCCTGGGAAAGAAAGCAAATGTGGTCCGAGGCCACTGAACAGGATTTCAATCCTTCCAAAAGGAAGACCTTTCTTACGATGAGCACCTGTGGTTTCTCATGCTGTGCAAGTGAGTTACGATCTGTTTCACTGCAGTCTGGGCTCAGGCTTCAGGCACAAGAGACTTGGAAGGACATTAGTATACACCCCAGTCAGGGTGCAGGGAGGCCATGGGGAGACCCCGCACAGCCACCACGGCCATGCCCGGCCCATGTGGCAGCACAGGGTTCCAAGGGCAAAGCACACATGGTCTCTCAAGTGTCCCAAACAGCAGCCCCAGACAAAGTCCCTGCTTCACAGGTGGGGCTGCGGGAGCCCAGTACCAGGTCAGAAGCTGGGTTGTTGTTTTTTTTAATGTTTTATTTCTGAGAAGGAGAGAGAGCGAGCATGAGCAGGGGAGGGTCAGAGAGAGAGGGAGATACAGAATCTGAAACAGGCTCCAGGCTCTGAGCTGGCTGTCAGCACAGAGCCCGATGCAGGGCTTGAACCCATGAACTGCGAGATCATGACCTGAGCCAAAGCCGGACGCTTAACCGACTGAGCCACCCAGGCGCCCCAGAAGCTGGGGCTTTTAAAACCAAACTAAATGTGAGAATAAATGGCCTGAATTTTTAACATAAATATGAGAGGCCAATAACATGCTTTGCTAGAATTTCACTCCACGCTGCTTCCTGAGGTTGTGGTCACAAGGGACAGTAAGGACACCTTGAGCAGAAAAACGGTGTGGTTGCCACAGGGCAGTGTGGCCTCAGCATGGCCTTCCCCTCAGAGATGCCAGGCTGGCGTGTGATCTGTCAACCACAAGGAATGGCAGTGGCTCAGAGCCACCTGCAAAGGGGACACTGGCAGCCACCCGCAGTGCTGCACGGGCACAGGCTCAGAGCACTTTACCCTTCATTCCCTGACCGGCACTGGACTGGGGGGGGGGGGGCGCTGAGGCCGTGGGGTCCTGTGCACACAGGGTGCTGAGGGAGCGCCCCAGGAAGCAGTGGGAGCCGTGAGCAGGCAGCGACAAGGCCGGGGGGGGCGCCCCAACACCGCAGGAGTTGGCCCACATCTGGACATGATGGTGGCGGCTGTGCTGTGTGCAGAGCACCCAAGGAGTGGCAGCAGGCGGCCAGGTGAGAGCCAGAGGGTCTGCATTAAGGGCAAGCCCCCACCCACGTTCCAATTGCCTGGCACTGGGGTGCAGGGAGCCTTAGGAGGACAGCCAGTTACTGCACGTCCCCAGGGAAGAAGCTGGGCGCCTCCAGGGCTCACAAGTTGTGCAGGCTGCAGCCCGTGTGAAGATCCGATCCAACGGTGGGACCAGAGAGGGCAAGCAAGCCCCATTCCTGGGTCTGCGCTTCAGCTCCGGCCACACTCCCCATGGATTTAAACACTACCTATGAGCCAGCCACTCTGTGGCTTCTGTCTCCTGCTGGCCCCTTCTCTGAACCTTCCACCTGCCACCACCACTGGTGCCCCCTGCCCCCCAGAGCTCAACCAGCCCCAGTGACCACGCCCACAGCTGCTGCCTACCTATCTTGATGATGGCTCCATGGCCAGAAATTCCTGCCAGTTTGACCTCAAACCTGGAACCTGAGCGCTGCTCACCCCCACCCCACCCCCAAACCCTGTCCCCCCCAGCCCTCAACCCCCAACCCGCTCTCCCCAGCCCTCACCCCTCCCCAATTGGCTCTGCTCTCCCAAGCCCTCACCCCTCCCCAACTGGCTCTGCTCCCCCCAGCCTTCACCCCAACCCCACCATGGACCCCCCCCGCCCAACCTGGCCAGAGCCACTCCCTGTTGGTCCCACTGCTTCTGCTGTTGCACAGTCGACTCTAACGTGGTCAGCTCAAGCTGTGACTCAGACCATGTCCTTCCCCGGCCCCCCGGCCATGGGCAGTGGGCACCGTCATCACCCTGAGAACCTCTGCCACCCTACCCCTCCCTCTGTTCCAGGCACATGGCCACAAACACACTGGGCAAGGCACGCTTGTGCCCCAAACACCCTCGTCCCCTCTCTGCCCTTGCACAGACGTCACTTTGTCAATGACAGGACCCTAACCAGCCTATCACAACTAGCTACTAACACCCCTACTTCGGCTCACCCAAAGCCCTTATGCGCCTCCACTCTGTCCCGTCACCTAACAAAGAACAGAAATGGTTTTCCTATTTATTATGCCCACCACGTACTGCCTGTATCGTTCTGGCAGAATACAGCTCCCTGAGTGGGCGAATCTTTTTTTTTTTTTTTTAAACACAACCCATGGGCCTAAAACAGAGCCTGGCACAGACTCAGAACTTCACATTTTTTGGAACTCAAATCCTGCAGGCACTCGGTATTTGCGGACTACAGGAAACTGCCAGACTGCGCGCACACAACTGCTGCAGTTCACCTCGCACGCCGGCCAGAGGGCAACGGAGAGCTCAGACTCTGGCCCTCTTGGAAGGCGAGACTCAAGGAGGTGCCACAATCCCCAGGTCACTCATCAGGTTTTGGGGAGAGGGGTGGCGGGGGTTCCCTTTTTAGCAGCTTTATTCAAACATAATTCACACTCCATACAACTGTCCTATGTCAAGGGTACCATTCCATGGTTTCTAGTGTATCCACATATCTGTGCAAGCATCACCACAATCCACTTCTGAACATTTTTAACATCCCAAAAAGAAACCCCATCCCCCTATCCTCGCTCTCTGCCAGCCCCAGGCAAGCACTGTCTGTTCTTTGTCTCTATAAATTCACCCTCTCTGAGCGCTTCCTATAAACAGAGCAAGACGACACGTGGTCTTCCGTGACTGGATTCTGCTTACTGTGTTCGTCCACACTGCAGCACATATCAGGACTCTGCCTGTTCTGTCTGCCAAATAACACCCCACTGTGCGAACATACCACATCGTGTTCGCCCCTCAGCAGAGGGGTATCTGAGTTGATGGACATCTGAACGGTTTCCACTCTTTGGCTATCGAGAATTAGGTGGCTACGAACATCTGTGCACAAGCAGGTGTGCAGACATAGGTTTTTATTTCTCTTGGGTATGTACCTAGGTCACGCGGTGACTTCAGTACTCTGAGGAACTGCCAGAGCACTTTTTATCCAACTGGCAGCATGACTGATTTTTTCCACATCCTTGGCAATGCTTTTTTTTAATGCGTATTTTTGAAAGAGAGAGGCAGGGCGTGAACAGTGAAGGGGCAGAGAAAGATGGAGACACAGACTCTTAACGTTCTTTTAAAACTATTGTTTATAGTTTTATAAAATTTTATATAGTTTATAACTATTGTTATAGACACCCCAGTGGGTGTGAAGTGGCATCTCCTGGTTTTGGTCTGCAGCTCCCTGACCGCTGATGATGTTGACCATCCCATCATGTGCTTACGGGCCATTCTCCTTATGACCTTATCATACGCTGACTTATAGATCTTCTTTAGAGAAACATATATTCAGAGACTTTGCTCATTTTATGATTGCCTTTTTACTACCAAGTTGTAAGAGCTCTATATTCTAGATAGAAGCCCTTATCAGATTCATACATGATTTATAAAAAAAAAATTCCTCCCATCCTGTGGACTGCCTCTTCACATTCTTGATGAGGTCCTATGAAGCACAAGCATTTTCGAGTTTGAGGAGACCCATTTTATCTACATTTTTCTTTTAATGTTTATGCTTTTAGAGTCATATTTAAGAAACTTCTGCCTGATCCAAAGTCACAAAAATTTACCACTATGTTTTCCTCTAAGTGATTTTTAGTTTTCCTTCTTACATGTAGGTCTTTGCTCCTTTTTAATTTCTGCGTATGGTGAGTGGTCCGATAATATTCTTCTGCACATGGACATCCAGTTGCACCAGACCACTGGTTGAAAAGACTATTCTTGGGGCGCCTAGTGGCTCAGTTGGTTAACCACCTGACTTTGGCTCAGGTCATGATCTCGCGTTTCACGGGTTTGAGCCCCACATCGGGCTCTGTGCTGACAGCTCAGAGCCTGGAGCCTGCTTCAGATTTTGTGTCTCCCTCCCTCCCTCTCTATCCTTCCCCCACTCACACTCTGTCTCAAAAATAAACATTAAAAAAAAAAAAAAGGCTATTCTTTCCCCCACTGAACCACCTTGACAACCTTATCAAAAATCTTTTGGACAGTAAATGTGAGGGTTTATTTCTAGATTCTCAATTCTATTCCATAACCTTTAAGTCTGTCTTTATGCCAGTACCACACCATCTTGATTACTGCAACTTTACTCTGTCTTATAATAAAAACATGTGAGCTGTGCAACTCTGTTCTTTTTCAAGATTGTGGCTATTTTAGGTCCCATGAATGTCTACATTAATTTTAGGATGAGTTTGTCAATTTCTACACAGAAGTTAGCTGGATTTTTATAGGTAATGAGTTAAATCTGTAGATCAATGTAGGTGGTACTGTCATCTTTGCAATACTAAGTCTTCCAATCCATGAAAATGGGATGTCGGTCTTTCCAATTATAAAGGTCTTTTCATTTTCTTCAATGTTTCATAGTTCATGAAAAAATGTACTTTAAGTTTATTCCTAAATATTTTCTTTTTAATACTATTACAAAATGGAACTCTTCTCTTAATATCTTCCAAATTTGTTCACTGCTACCATTTACAACTACAATTGAATTTGAGATATTGACCTTGTATCCTGCAGCCATACTGAACTTGTTTGTTAGTTCTAATGTTTTTAGTGATCCCTCAGGATTTTCTATACAAATGATTATGTCCTCTGCAAGCAAAGTTTTATTTCTTCCTTTCCAAACTAGATGCTTTTTCATTTCATTTTCTTGCCTAACTAGAACTGCCAGTACCATGCTGAAGAGAAGTGGTGAGAGCAGTCAACCTTATCTTGTTCCTGCTCTAAGGAGAAAGCATGAAGTGAACTTCATGTGGGCTTCACAGGTGTCCAACATCATGTTGAGGAAGTTCCCTTCCTCTCCTGGTGCTGAGTGCTTTTGTCATGATGCAGTGAATGAATGCCTCTCCAGCATCTACTGGGGTGATCATGTGGTTTTGCACTTTACTGTACTGATCCGGTCAGTAGGTACTTTGACTTTTGTACGCTGCACTAACCTTGCATTCATGGGGCAGTGAATGCCTCCATGGTGAATGAATGTACTGGTATATGGTCATTTTTATATATTGCTGGATTTGATTTACTAATATTCGCTTGAGAAGCTTTGACTCAACAGTCATAGGAGATACTGGTCTGTAGGTTTTTTTTTTTTAATGTTTATTCATTTTTGAGAGACAGAAACAAAGGGCAAGTGAGGAAGGGGCAAAAAGAGAGGGAGACACAGAATCCTAAACATACTCCAGGCTGTCAGCATAGGGCCTGATGTAGGGCTCAACCCATGAGCCGTGAGATCATGACCTGAGCCGAAGTCAGATGCTTAACTGACTGAGCCACCCAGGAGTCCATTTAGGTTTTTTTAAACTGTGGCTTCACAGAATGAGTTGGGAAGCTTTCTGCTTTCCACCTTCGATGAAGTTTCAAAAAGCCAGAAACAGAAAACCGCCCTGGTTGAGCCACTGTGGGGCTTTTGTTTAAAAACACTCATTTGGTCCTTGACCAAAGTCTGCTTTGGCACAACCCAGGGGCTATGCTGCCTTAGACTCTTGCCCTCACCTCTGCTAAGATGGCAAATGAACCTTTAAGTGGAGAAGGCCGGGAATGGAAATGTGACCAGCTGCTTACTGTTTAAAAAATTAACAAACTTCCCACCTTTGTTCATACCCTCGAGTAACAGGGGTAGGAAAACCACCGAGAAATCTGGTGCATTTCTGGGCAAAACACGAAAAGACTTCTGAGGGTCGGAGAAGAGCCAGCACCATCTTCAGTATTGCCGTGGCTCCCTGAGCAAAGCTCCAGAGAACACAGACCCCACGTGGCCCGGGAACAGTCACCCCTCTCCCCACACAGGGCAGAGGAGATCAAGGCACTGGACTGAACAAACCAGGACTGGGGAGCAGCACATGCGCCCCCCAGGCCCAAGGTAACTGAGTCAGACCCTGATGCAGAGGGTGGGCCCAGGTCGGACTGCTCTTTCTCCTTCAACTTACCTTTCACCCAGATAGTCCCCGATCACAGTCTTATTTAGGCCTTCTCCTTTATACAGGAACTGGGCCACATCCTCCGGGGAGCTTTGCAGCAGGTCGTTCTCTATTAGAAACTGAATTCCCTGAAGAGGAACATAAGGAAAGAAGCTCTCATTAGGAGGGTCGCCCAGACTCCTTTGCAAAGACAGAATGATGTCGAGAGTGATCTTACGGGCTGGGACACGGCAACAATAAAAGCATCCTCGGACTGTCACTCACACCCCGCAGGACATGGTATCCAGAGAAAAGCAAGTTCATTCCTCCTGGCAACTTAAGAGGCTAAAAGACAAACAGGTTGCTGGACACACCATTACAAGGAAGTTACTAGAGATTTTGGAGGCAGAAGTGACCAAAATACCGAACTGCCCAAGGTCAGGGAACAAAGCTGCTGTGTGTGAGAGGAACCCATGGTACGTGGTTGGCTAACCCACGCCCTCCCCGAGCTCCCCTTTCCTCACTAAATAATCACTTTCCCAGCCTCTCTTGTAACTAGAAGTGACCTTGTGACACAGATCTGGTCAGAAAGAAGTCTGCGGGGAGGACCTGGGGAAGGCAATGCTTTCTTGATAAAAAGGGGCTCAAGAGCGGACATTGCTCCTTCTTCCTCCTTCCTGCCGTGAATGCAGATGTGATGGCTGGAACCCTCACAGCCATCATCGGACAAGGGGAAAGGCCTGGACCAACACAGGGCCTGGGTCCTGTCACTTGGGAGCCACTCGTCACGCTGCAGTGTGAGCAAATAGCGCACCGTGCAAGCCACGTGTACCGGATTTTCTGTCAGCTGGAGCTGAACACGTCCCCTGGTCCCTGTGCCACCGAGCCCAAGACAGCGAAACTTCATGTCCTCTCGAAGGCCTTCAAGGGCATAGGTGACGATTTCTAAGTGAAAGGCTGCAGAGGGGCTGCCCTGCCCGAATTAGCCGTGCTCAGCTTGGAGAAGTCCTAATATAGCGAAAATTTACCTCGGACACCGCTTCTGAGCTGATTTCAAGATCCATGCTGGCAAAGCTCATAAAGGAAATCTGTCATCTCTTTGCTACAAACTCGGAGGTGGTTTTCCAGCTGAAATTCTCAGTGCCCAGGACCTGCGCTCCCTCACACCACACAGTCCACACTGAGCTGTCAGCATAGAGTCGGACGCGGGGCTCAAAACCACGAACGCAAGATCATGACCTGAGCCAAAGTCAGACGCTTAACCAACTGGGCCACCCAGGGCGCCCCACACCCCATGGTCCATCTGAAGTCCCTGTTATTTTTTCAAACACATGAATGTCCACAGCAGCCTTATTTAGAACTCCCCCAAACTGGGAACAACCCAACATCCAATCAGTGAGAAGAGAGAAACCTATTCTGGTAGATTCCATATGATGAGACGCTACACAGCAATGAGACAGAAGAGACGCAGGACATGGCAGGATGCGGCTGACAGGCGCGCTCCGGAGTAGAAGGACGACACAGAGCGGACCTTAATTCCATTTGCATAAAGCTCAAAGCAGGAAACACTGCTCCGTGGTGACAGAGTGGAACCTGTTCACCAACAGGAGACACAAAAGACACCTCACGACCGCATGTGGCTCTGGGTTACACGAGCCTTTTAACTTGTAAGAATTTGTCAAGCTGTGCATTCCAACTTTGTGCACCATATGCTGTTCTTCAAAAAATAAAACAGTTTACCAAAAAACCAGTATGTCTGACTCTCCTAAATTAACTCTCGTCTATTTCTGGTGGGAGCCGCGGCCAGCACAGACCCCTGGGTATCGTCTCCCAAGCGGGAAGACATGCACGTACCGTAACGAAGCATTCCAATCCCAAGCATGCACCTGTCCTACCAAGTCCCCAGAAAACAAGGCGTGGGACAAAAGTGACAACTTTTCATTGCCCCACGTGCCGTGCGCACCCAGCACTCGGGCGCGGCAGGTGCAGGAATGCGGTGAATGGGAGGGGAGCTCTGGGCAGCAGGGCAGAGGTTTACCTTCTGACTCGACGCCCCTGGCAAACAGGTCAGAGGCCACAGCCGCCCTGGTTGCCTCTCTGGACTCCGTGTCCCCAGGACTCACAGACTGGCTGTGGGTGCAGCTGGTAGATCCTGCTGCCCCCAACATTCTAAGGCATGGGGGGGAGAGGGCAGCTAAAGGAGCCCAAAGTCCCAGGACCAAGGGACTGGCACCAACAGGTGCTCCCTGGGGTATGCCTGGCTGCCACCAGGAGTGACATCCCTAACCCAGTGTTTCGTGATCACTGTGGCTGTGGCAGTGGCCAGGGTGGTGGCCTCATGGTTCTAAAACCAAAAGCTGCAGACTTTTCTGCAGCCAGTCCCCCATGGCCGCCTCCCTTCTGCTGGTGTCCCTCTGCCCAACGACCTCGCGGTGGGGGGTGCCGTGGCTCTGAGAGGGTCTTGCATCCGTCGAGTCCCGCGCTCTCTTCAGCCTCCCAGCACCCTCCGCCCCCGCCCCGAGTCTATAGGCCTAGCAATTTCCGCAGTCCCAAGGCCCCTGGGGATTCCCTCCACCTAGGCTGATGGGCCTGGGGATACGCTCTCCCCAGCTGCTCATGACCTGCTCTACAATTCCAGCACGAGGAAGCTCCTTGGGGAGGCTACGCAATAGTCTCGAACACCGGGATCAGAGAAGAGCAAGTACACTTGGAACAAGGTAACCCTTCTGCACTCCGAGGTGACAGAAGGCAGCCAGAGGAGCCCCAAGTCAGGCTCCAGCTCGCTTTGCAAGAGGCACCGGAAAACATGGAGCCAGTGGGGGCGAGCCCAGGCCAGCGAATCGAAGAGAAAATGGAGCCAAAGGCTCGAGTCAGAAAGAGCAGTTATGCAGGGGAAACAGAAGACAGAGATGGAGGAGGAAGACACAAGCCGTCCTTGTACAAGGCAGGGGAGGTGTCACCGACTATGTGACATGGAGGCTGAGACTACAGTGATGGGTCCCCAACCGGGGGACCACCAAGGACCACTGGCAGCTGCAACGGTCCGGCAGGGAGGCATGGAGCAGACCCTCTGTCAGAGCTTCCAGAAGGAACCGAGCTGCCCGCCCCTGGACCTCACACTTCTGACCTCTGGGACTGTGAGACACCACATTTCTATTGTTTTAAGCCACCAAGTCAGTGGTCATTTATTCCAGCAGCCCCAGGACCCGAATACAGTAGGTCAATACTAATAAAAGTAAACGTTCCGGTATTATTAGACATTGATTTTCTAAATAATATTTTAAAACATTAAACAGTAGAATCTACTGAAGGGGGGGCACCATTCAAATGATCACACCTACCATGCCTCTTCCTGTTTCCTCATTTTCAACCTTGGCCACTATCTGCTCTGAGGGTGTATCTCAATCAGAATACGCCCGGACTTTATTGTAGTTTTTTTAACTTAATACGAAGGTGCCTTTTAAGAGGTAACTGAGCCAAATGCATTTATGGTTATGATGGATTTGATACCACTCACTTCTGAGCCTTCACTTAGGCTGTGTATTCGTGACATCTTTTCAGCCTTCTGTTGAATTAAATTTTCTGTACTCAATTTTTCCGAGTAATTTAGAAATCCTATCTTATCCCTATTTTTGATGGTTACTCTTAAAATTTTATCTTTTTTAATGTCTTATTTATTTGAGAGAGAGAGGGGCAGTGTGAGCAGGGGATGGTCAGAGAGAGAGAGATACAGAATCAGAAAGAGGCTCCAGGCTCCGAGCTAGCTGACAGCACAGAGCCCGACACAGGGCACGAACCCATGAACCGTGAAATCATGACCTGAGCCAAAGCTGGACGCTTAAACGACTGAGCCACCCAGGTGCCCCTATAATAACATTCTTACCACAGTAAGTTGTAGAAAAGAAAATGTTACTAAAAAAATTTCATAGAAAATACATCTATAGAGCAGTACTGTACATACTGGGGGAAAAAATCCAGGTATAAGTGGACCCTTGCACTCAAACTCGTGCTGTTCAAGGTGAACTGTATGGAGATAATCTGGGACCATAATTGGAAAATATTCTTTCAACAATCCATCTCTCACTCAGACTTCACTGAACGTCTTGGCTTTGTTGTGTGTCTCCTGTCTGGTCCTGCAGCTGCTCTTGGAGCCCTGGCTCGTTCACAGGCGCACCTGCTCCCGGAAGGTCTTCGCGGTTACTTCTGGGAGTCCCTGTGCATCGGAAGTGTCCTCAAGGGTGACAGTCTTGCTACACAAAATTGTAGGTTTTAAGTCCCACCTCTTCCCTGCTGTCTTCGATTCAATGTTGCTGTGGGGATTCACGGTTCTTCTAAATCTTTTGTCCCTGGCATGTCAGGGATTTTCTCTTTATCAACAAGTTTTCTGGCATTTTACTTAATATTTCAATGTAGAAGTTTCTTAAAAATTTATTCTCCTTAGCCTTCAAGTGAGCCCTCTGAATTTGAGGATTTTATCTTAATCCAGTTCAGAAATATTCCAGTATTTCTTTGAAATACATCCTCCACTCTGGCTTCTTTTCTCTCCCCCTGGGACTTCTGTTTGGTGAAAGAGGGGCTGCCCGACCTGCCTCCCACATCTTGTGGATCTGTGCAGAGCTCCAGAGAGGACCGCTCAACGCCACGGCCCACCCTGCCCGTGTCCACACCCCCACTCCATGCTGTAGGTTTCTCCAGGGCACCGCTCTTCACTCAACAGTCAGCTGAGCGTCTGACTTCGGCTCACGTCATGATCTCACAGTTCGGGGGTTTGAGCCCTGCGTCAGGCTTTGCAGGGGACAGTGTCAATCTTTCCCAAATTCCATTTTTGCACTGAAGATAAGCAACACCCTATCATCTCTGAGGCGATTTATGATACACAAAACCGCCCGACTTTTAACCTGTCTATGGAGTTTCACATCTCTCTCACGAGGTCAAGCAGCTCATACATTTGGTGATTCCTGGTTGGGCACTTGCCTTTGTACTGACGGTTCTCTGGCAGCTGCACTGAACGCCACTTGTTTCCAGAGTGGGTGACATGCCAGGTGGGGTGCTCAGAAGCTGGTCTCTGGGAGTAGGTGTTTCTCCTCCTTGGTGAGGCCAGCCGAGAAGAGACACCTGCTTTTGCACCCAGAGGCACACGCCACCACCTGGCGCAAATGCAGCCAGGGGTGTAGTCTGGGTGTCCCCTCTACGGTCCCATGCCCCACACCTGCCACCCAAGGGAGCTGAGCCCCTGACACGCTCTCCTTTCCCGGGGCAATTTTTCCTGAGTGTGCTTTGGACTACTGCTCATCTTCTTTCTCAGTTCCCTCAATTTCTAGTCCACTGGGTGAACTCATGCTTGTCATACATTTATACGTTATATTTTTAAAGGCTTTTCTAGGACACTGGGAATAAAAGGGAGAGGCTTCAGAATGTCTCCAGCTTCCTTGACTGAATCAACTTTCCTCTTACCCATTGACACTGCTTCTGGGCATCTAATGTCCGGCACAGACAGCAGTCCCTTGCTCAAAATGTTACCAGTCAGTGACTTAAAGTATTTCCTACGAGCTGAAAGCCTTCACTCTGATGAGAGCCTGTCTCACACCACCACGCAGACTCACCGAGGCAGGTGAGGTCACCTAGGGCTGTTATGGACCAAATGCCTGGGTCTCCCCAAAATTCCTATCTTGAAGGTCTAATGCCCACAGTGATGGGGTCAGGAAGTGAGGCCTTTGGGAGGCAGAGTTAGGTGAGGTCACTTGGGCAGGGCTCTGATCTGATGGAACCGGTGCCCATGTAAGAGACACCAGGGCTCTTTCTCCTGCTTTTTCTCCGCCACGAGGACACCGTGAGGAAGAGGCCGTCTCCAAATCAGGAAGACAGCTCTCACCGGAAGCTGGCCGTGCCGGCACCCTGATCTGATTTCCAACATCCAGACTGTGACAAAGTAAATGTCAACTGCATAAGCCACCAGCCAATGGGATTTTGCCACGGCGGCCCAGCTGACCCAGCAGACTCAGGGAAGTGCTATCCTCATCTACAAAACCAGGGAATTTTGATTACTTTTCCCAGCAAAAGGCCCAATACAGACTAAATTTGCCATCTTCTTTTACTGAAAAATATAATTACAAATACATTATTGGACAGAACCTATAATGAATATTTTAAAAATCTTTCAGGTAAAGAGGTAGGTACACAAAATGAAGCCTGTTGAGCACCTCACCGCAGCCACGGCAAAGCAGGTGAAGCACCCCTTCTGTGGACATGGACAGATCCATAGGGCTGACCAGGGCTACCTACAAACCAACCCCAGCGTCCCGCAGGAGCTCAGCGAAGTGCAGTGGTTATGGGCCTGCATCTGAAGTGGATTCCCTGCTCAGGACACTAGGCAAGTCTTAGTGGCTAGATGTCGCATTTTCCCCAGCTGTGAAACAGGAATTTAAAATGGAACCTACTCCTTAAGGTTAAGGATACTAATTACAGTGCTTTGCCAGCACAGTTCCTGACACTGGGGTAAATTCAATCAACAGCAGTTAGCCCTTATTCCTGTGTATCAGATTCCTGATAGAACGAAGAGGCAGGTAAGACCCAGACAGAGAGGACTCCAGAGCGGCAGCACCACCAAAACAATAAGCATGTCTGGGGCGCCTGGGTGGCAAGGGAGTTAAGCGTCCAACTCTTGATTTCAGATCAGGTCATGATCTCACAATCCCCGAGTTCAAGCCCCTCATCAGGCTGCATGCTGACAGTGCAGAGGCTGCTTGGGATTCTCGCTCTTTCTTAAAATAAACAAACTTTAAAAAAAAATAAGTGTATTTGTGTATGCTTCATGGGGAGACCCTGAATTCAACCATGAATGCACTGGCGTGCCATCATGTGCTGTAACTTAGAACACAAGTGATGTATCTCTCAAGATGTTTCCAGTGTTTATCAAATCTGCTGATTAAGTCAACTCTGTAAACTAACTCCTAAGGAAAACAACAAAACTACTTCTAACTCCAAACCTCATGTCATTACCAAATTCATAAAATCATTCCCATCGACAATTCTGTTTCACCCCCAGAGACCAGTGGCTTTGTGTTGCCAGGTTCATTTTTCTCAGGCATTTTCCTAGAAAATCCAACTTGAGGAAAAGACCAGGTATTGGCTTAAATCAGGAGAGTTCCTAGGTCACAGGCAGAGACGTCTTCTGTGGCGAATGGAAGGAATGAAGTCCTCTGACCTGACCCATTTAACACCTACTTCCCCCCACCCACCCCTAACCCAACACGCCAGTGGCAGCCCTGCCCACTGGTTGACCAACTCCCCGGGGCTTCAAGCTGCACGTCAGTGGGAATCCCGCCCCCCCCACCACAACCGAGGCCTGGCCCCAGTGAGGCCCACACACGCCGGCTGCTCCCAGGAGGCCTGTCCTCACCCTGAGCCTCACATGCAAAGAAGGTCTTTGGTTCCAGGGACTAGGTCAACGGGTGCTTTTCCTTCCCCCCACTCACTGGGAGATCCTTCATGATAAAAACTGAACATCAACTCTCAGTATTTTTACGGGTATGACCACTTTTATCCAGAAGGAGACAGCCATTAAAACAGATGAATCACTCAATCTCCTGCAGGCCAGAAAACTAGAATGTCTGCTTACCTTTTTGGGATCCATGTTGAATTTCTTCCTCCCCATAGCTATCTGCTTGTTCCTCTGGGTAGTTTTGCTACACATTTGAGACAGTTGAGAAATTGTCAGCTGACGTTTGCACCAAGCCCAAAAGGGAGCACAGTCTCCTCTGGCACTTCTGCTGCAGAAAACCGCCCAGGCTCCCCCAGTCCTCCACCCGCCCACTCCCCACACCCCTCCCCCCATCCCTCCATCTCCCCTCTCCCCCACTCCATCACAGAAGCCGCACACAAGGCTGCCGGGCTCTTTTCTACATTTGATTACTTCTTCAGAAATAGCTAATAATGAGAAACAGTGATTTAAGGACAGCATAGTTCCCCACTGTACAGAAAGGCTGCTTCTTTGTTGGTTCATTCAGAAGGGCCTATGCTTCTCAGGGAAGGGAGAGAAGAGAAGCACCGCTACTCCTCCACAGAAAGGAGGAATGGGTGAAGGGAAGAAAGCAGAGAAACCAACCACCTCACAAAGCCCTACTTCAGGATCCCAAGCTTTCAGCCAGGGCTGGGGCCTGACCCCAAAGGCTGTAATCCGTGCCCCTGCAAGATCTGTGGCCCCGCCCCAGAGGCTATAACCCCACCCCTGCTATATCTGTGGCCCCACCCCAGAGGCTGTAATCCCCACCCCTACTATATCTGTGGCCCCACCCAAGAGGCTATAACCCCGCCCCTGATATATCTGTGGCCCCACCCCAAGAAGCTGTGGCTCCACCCCTGCTGTGGTCACCGCAGCTGGAAACAGAGAAACTGAAGTTGACTACTGGGTAGTGTGACACCAACTGTTTACCTCTCTTCCACTGAAGTTAGATTGTCAATCTCCGTCATAACTTCAGCAATTTCGTATTTCAGCCTCTGCCAAAACAAAAGAAAGAAATTTGAGGGCAGGGGTCTTTACCTTCCCCTCCTATGCTCAGAGAGATTTTATCACAGGTCTGGAAATATCAGTACTTCCTATCCATACAGAGAGAGCCTCCAGGCAGGGGCAGCCCCAGCTCTGGAGAAAACACAACTATCATCCATCCGCTCATCAAGGACAAGTTGGGAGGGGCACCCAGGCAGGTCCTCGAGTATCTGTGTACAAAATCCAGAAGGGACACTGAGGAGGACATCACAGGTGTGGAAAGATACAAGAGCAAACAGAAGTGGTGAGTCCTCAGCTCACTCCCTGCGGCTCTTCAACTCCTCTGACCTCTTGGCCGCCCCAGGCCTTGGGAAGACAAAGGAGAAGGTGCAGCTTAGACATGCAGAGACCAGTATCAGGTCCCTATCCACCATTCCCAGGGTGATGTCCACCACTCTGCCCGACAAGGCACACCATGGACAGAGCCAAGAAGGAGACAGCAGAAATCACCTGTGGCACTCGGTTACACCAAGAACACCAGAAGGGACAGGCTCCCCTGTCCCTCCATGTGGCTCTGCCACTTACTGGCTGAGAGACCTTTGGGAGCTCTCTTAAGCCTCTCTGGGCCTCAGTGTTCTTGACTCAACAATGAGGACATTAGGGGCGCCCAGGTGGCTCAGTCAGTTAAGCATCCAACTCTTAATTTTGGCTCAGGTCATGATCACATGACCTCACAGTTCTCAAGTGTGAGCCTCACATCGGGCTTCACGCTGACAGCACGGAGCCTACTTGGGATTCTCTCCCTCGCTCTCTGCCCCTCCCTGCTTGCTCTGTCTCTTAAAAATAAACAAACTTTAAAACATTAAATTAGGTCATTAGAGCTACATACGGCTCCACAGACACTCTTATTACCAACGTCCAAATAGGACCGTGAACCTTAAGGTACATTCTTATTCCTCAACCAAAGCACCTATTCTGGGATATAGTGATTTTTTTTTACAGGAACAAAGGGTAACCTTGCAAGAAAAGGTTCCACAAATTATCTTTCAAACACAAAGACATTTTTATTTGGAATACTATTCTTTTGCTCACCAAGGAAGTTCAGACTTCCAATGCGGGCTCCTGGAAAGGAGCTGCAATGTGCACAAGGCTCGGTCTTGCAGCCAGAGGCCTGAAGGCCACATTTATTCTGGCGTGACAAAGATTAGGCAGCTTCTCAAAGAAGAGCCCGGTGTCTGATTGACTCCCTCAAGGAAGTCCCAGGTGGACGCGGCTCGGGTCTCCCGAGTCATTTCTGCCACGGTCCCCGGCGCTCTGCACTGAGGCTGTGGTTGGGCCCCGGTGCTTTCCCTGCGGGCCTGCTTACTGTGTGCTCTGAGCGCACAAACCGTGCCAACTACGGTGCCTGCCTGTGTCCCGTCGCCCTGCTCCCACCGGCTGGTGGGCACCTGGGCGCCAGCTAGACCTTGATGCACGTTTACGCCTTCATTCAAAGGACATCCACATGCCAAAAATGTGATCGCGTGTTCTAGACGCCGGGGACTGTGGCAAACGAAATAGGGGCTTATTCAATTTGAAAGGGCGGTGCACTTGTCAACTACCGCTATTGTTGAGAAGTACCCTTCAGGGCTCCGGAGTCACGAGTCGCTTGCTGCTGACTCCAGTTCCGTGGTGCCTGGATCTGCACACCCCAGAGTCCACACCGCCCAGAAAGCACAACCTCTGCTTAACGGACTGGGGTAACTCTTTCCCTGTCTTCACGGATGAGGGCACAGACATACAACATACCCACGTTTCACATTTTCACGAAGCCACGTGATTATTTTACCTAAAAGCAAAAACTAAGGGAGTTTTTGGCTGTTCCTTTTTTTTTTTTTTACCTCAATGTCATCAATAAGTTCCTTTTTTCTTCGACGAATATCTAAAAGTTCTTCTCTTTCTTCTAGTGAGAGGTCTTCAGGCACTGGAAGAAAAAAAGAAATCAAATTAAACTACCACCACTCTGGGGCCAGCATCGGGTTGAAGATGGGCATCCGCACAAGCCAGCGGGGCTATGAGCAGATAGGTGGGCCTCTCTCCCCAAAGGACCCCAGCACATTACCCGCCTGCGAGATGCTCGCAGCAGCAGTGTTTGTAATAGAAAACCCACCGGATATCCACTAATAATGAATATTGGTGGTATATTTATAAAAAAGAATCCCACACAACAATAAAAAATGGCTACACTCGGTCTACCAACACACGTGTGCCTCAGACGGCAGTGCGGATAAAGCTCGAGACCGTATACGGGCCTGTGTGTAGGGGCCTAAAATCAAGCACATGCTTGGTAAATGCCCTGCACAGATGCCACGTGTGTCCAGCAGACCCAGCACACACACAGGAATGATAATCACCAAGTTCCTGACAAGGGTTCCTTCTGAGAAGGTTGGGTGGCAGAAGTATATTCCAGAACAGCACAGGGAAGGGTCACTGCAGTGGGGGGAGGGTGGCCAGGACACGGGTAACTGAATTCCTTTATTATTATTGGCAGAGAGTTGTTCATAAGAACATCATCTTATTAGTGATTGACCTCCCCTGTTCCTGCTATGTATATATTTTCTCTTTTCTTTAACTGTGTGGCAAGTGGTGTTTCATTAAGCTTTTCAAAGACATTTTGATTTTTAACACTCCCCTACTGTGCATTTAATTCCTATCTCATTAATTTGTTTAAAGAAACAAAAGGTTAAGAATTTGATTAAACAGCAAAAGAGCACGCAGAGCTTCTACAACAAATTAGGAGGAAACAGTCATGGCGCAGAGGTAGACACGCTGACCGATGCAGCAGACTGGAACCAGCACAGCACCCCAGACAGGCGGGTTAGCGTCCGACTCTGGACTTGAGCTCGGGTCATGATCTCACCGTCTGTGAGTTTAAGCCCCAAGTGGGAGCTCTGTGCTGACAGCGCAGAGCCTGCTTGAGATCTCGATCTCGATCTCTCTCTCTCTCAAAATAAATAAACTTAAAAAAAAAAAAAAAACCCACCCCCCAGACACAAATGTAGTTTATAACAGAGCTAACACTGCAGCTTAAAAAGACAGGGCAGATGCACTGATAAATGGTATGTGCTGTATGTGACCCATCAGTTACCCCTGTGTACAGGATGAAGCTGAATCCCGATTTATCATCATACATATCTTCAACCAACTCCAAGTAGAACAAAGGCTTAAATGTGAAAGGCAACACCACAGTTTTTACAATAGGGGAGAGCATGTTTACAGTCAGCTTAGGAGAGGATTTTTAAAAAAAAATTTTTTTAACGTTTATTTCGTTTTTTTTTTTTTTTTTTGAGAGACAGAGTGAGTGAGTGAGTGAGCAAGTGAGGGGCAGAGAGAGAGGGAGACACAGAATCCAAAGCAGGCTCCAGGCTCTGAGCTGTCAGTACAGAGCCTGACCTGACGCTTGAACGCACAAGCCTGACCTCAGCCGGTCAGATGCTTAACCAACTGAGCCACTGAGGATCCCTGAGAAAAGATTTCTTCAACAAGACAGGGAAAAATGTAAACTACGCATACAAAAATAATAATAAATTAAGAAGATTTGTTCCCCCAAAATTCCACACCATAAAGTGCTAAGCCAAAAACTATCAAAGAGTTAGTATTCAGAATATAGTACTCTTACAAAGAAGGGGATGCATTTTAAACCAACGCTGAGAAAATGGGCAAAAGGCTTGAATGGGCACAAAATTGAAAAGGAACAGATCACTGGGCATGTGAAAAGATGTCAACTCTTTTAACCACTGGGGAAATGCAAATTCAAATCTCAGGGAGGGACCTCTACTAACATGGTGGGAAACCTCACTGAAACTAAAGTGAGACAATTTTTTTTTTTTAAATGTTTTTTTTATTTATTTCTAGGAGAGAGAGGGAGACAGCGTGAGCAGGGGAGGGTCAGAGAGAGAGGGAGTCACAGACTGAAACAGGCTCCAGGCTCTGAGCTGGCAGTCAGCACAGAGCCCGACGCGGGGCCCGAACCCACGAACCGCGAGATCATGACCTAAGCGAAAGTCGGACGCTCAACCGACTAAGCCACCCAGGCGCCCCGAAAGTGAGACAATTTCTTAAAACTCAAAAACCTGGGTGGCTCAGTCGGTTAAGCGTCCGATTTCGGCTCAGGTCATGATCTCACAGTTCATGGGTTCGAGCCCCACGTTGGGCTCTGTGCTGACAGCTCAGAGCCTGGAGCCTGCTTCAGATTCTGTGTCTCCCTCTCTCTCTGCCCCGCCTCTGCTCGTGCTCTGTCTCTCACTGTCTGTCAATAATAAATAAATGTTAAAAAAAAAAATTTAAAAAAACAACTCAAAAACCCATGAGGACAAAGTTAATGGGGGAAAAGAATCCATTTTCTTTCTTTCTTTTTTTTTTTAATTTTTTTTGTTTTATTTATTTCTAGGAGAGAGAAACAGCGTGAGCAGGGGAGGGTCAGAGAGAGAGGGAATCACAGAATCCGAAACAGGCTCCAGGCTCTGAGCTGGCAGTCAGCACACAGCACGACGCGGGGCTCGAACCCACGAACCGTGAGATCATGACCTAAGCGAAAGTCAGATGCTCAACCAACTAAGCCACCCAGGCGCCCCAAAAAGAATCCATTTTCAAAGCTAGAAGACAGACTGGACCAGCAGTGACTGCTTAACCAATGTGAGGAAGAAGAATCTTCAGCCGACAGGGAGGCAGAGCAAGGCGTAACCTAACTGACACCGGATCCCCCAAGGGCTTGGGAACCGGCTGCAGCACGTCTGTCCATCTGTCCAGGAGCGGGTTGAGAAGAGTGAGCTCATCAGGAGCACTGGATGGGGCTGCGTGAGAGCCGTGGGATCCCTTCATCTCCTCCAGCTCCAAAGAAGACTGTTCATCTCTAGGCAGAGTCAGACTGCGGACCCAAGGGACCCAACACACACAAAGGCACCACACCAAAGACAAGGGATGCAAGCGACACTGACACCCACCTCCCCCACCGTCTTCTCCCCAGGGGGCTCCCAGACTACTGGCAACCATCCTTTACCCGCCCGCACAACCCCCAGACTAGAGGGAAAAGGGTCTTCTCTGCGGAACCAGATGAGCTTTAGATGGAAAGATACTGACATGTGTCCACCCAGCAATCAGCATACCCACATTCCCCCACACAGAGATGGGCCAACAAGGCCTCCTGACACACTCAGATATTGCAACAACCTTTAGCCCAGTGCTCTCCAACTGGAGGTAAGCCTCTAACATGCAAACCAGATACCAAGAAGGACAAAAAGAGTGGTTACACCTTGGGGAGCAAGACATGCTGTGGGAAGGCACGGTGATGCTCTTCTTCCCCCCCCCCCCCCTCGCCTCCCACCGCCGGACCTGCCTGCAGAACCACATAACTGATAAACAGAAAACCTTGAAAACACGCATGTCAAACTCACCCAGCAGGGCAGTGTGGGGGGTGGGGCGGGGAAGGGAGAAGGAGGGAGAGAGAAAAAGAAAAGGAAAGAAGCAAAGAAAGGAAAGAGAAGAAAGAAGCCTGCTCGGAGTATAAACCAGCATGGCCACTCTGGAAAACCATTTGGTGCTGTGGGTTCATATCAAAGATGTGCCCAAGTGATGGGCCAGCAATTTCACTCCTAGGTAAGCGCACTAGATAAATTCCCGAGCATGGCAACTACAGATACGTATCATAAGGTCAAAGAAACACACTTTGTACAAGAAGAAACAGAGAAGGAAAACAGGCTAAAGCCCATCCAGAGTCGGGCTGGGTAAACACACTGTGTATTCAGGTCAGAGTATCTCAAACCAGTTAAAAACAAAAACAAAAACAAAAACAAGCACAAAGAGATTATCTGAGGGAAAAAATATGGAGATGAATCCTTTCTACAAATTTCAAAAAAATGGCACAAGTTGTTTAGGTATACAAATATACAGTAGTGAAATGATAAAGACCATCAGAGTAACATCATCTTCTTAGAAGAAAACAAAGGGACACACGGGATACTTTGAAAGTAGTTATTATGCTCCACAGTAATGCTCTTCTGCCAACAGATAGTCTTCTTGGTATCAAATAAAAATTTAATTTTTAAATCTTTAATGAAAACATTTTTTTATTTTTATTTTTTTTAAATGTTTTATTTATTTCTAGGAGAGAGACAGCATGAGTAGGGGAGGGTCAGAGAGAGAGGGAGTCACAGACTCTGAAACAGGCTCCAGGCTCTGAGCTGGCAGTCAGCACAGAGCCCAACGCGGGGCTCGAACCCACGAACCGTGAGATCATGACCTGAGCGAAAGTCGGAAGCTTAACCAACTAAGCCACCCAGGCGCCCCTGAAAACATTTTTTTTAAAAGCTAGGCAGAACTCTTGGCCCTTGAAGGTCCAGATTACTTCTTCCACAAATGAGTTACGACGACTGTGGGAATTTAGATAAAGCAAAGATCTTTTTTATATATGACTATACCGAGTGTACTTCAGCTTAGAAAATTCAAGGCTGTTTAATAATTAAAATGGTCAAAGCTAAAGAAGGAAGAACACTGGCCAGATCCCCACCTAAGTAAGCTGAAGAGATCGCTTATTTTTCATTTTCTTCTGCTGAGTTTTCCACTGGAAGAGGAAAACAAGACTGGGGACATCTAGGGGCTCAGCTGGTTGAGCTTGATTGACTGGTTGACTCTTGATTTTGGCTTGGGTCATGATCCCAGGGTTGTGGAATCAAGCCCCACATTGGGCACCATGCTGAGTGTGGAGCCTGCTTGAAATTCTCTCTCACTCACACACTCTCCCTCCTCTCCCACTCATACTCTGGTGCTTGCTCTTTAAAAAAAAAAAAAAAAAAAGACTCTGAAAGTGTCTAGACTTAGAGCGGTCATTTAATCAACAGTTTTTTTAAAGGTTTATTTATTTTAGAGAGAGAGAAAGTGAGCACAGGGGAGGGAGAATCCCAAGCAGGCTCCATGCTGTCAGCACTGAGCTGGATGCGGGGCTCAAACCCACAAACTGTGAGATGATGACCTGAGCTGAAATCAAAAGTCAGGCACTTAACCAACTGAGCCACCCAGACGTCCTGACATTTTTGTTTTTTAAGAAAGTCTACCTCTGGCCCCTCCCTCCGACCCAGAGGATGAAAGGACTGGCTAAGAGCACAGAGAGACAACCTGACAACAAACATCAATAGAATGACCTACCGATCAACCCTCAAGCTTCTCGTCACACCCTTTTAATAATCCTTCCCTGGTGCCCATCTTTTCCTGCCCCTGTAAGTCTTCAAGGAGTTAAATAAGGTAGTGTTTACTTTACCAGTAGTTCCGACCAGAATTTGCTGGTCTGAAAGAAAAAGAATAATTTTATAAGGCAGGATAAGGTGGAGAATAATGTTCTCATTCTTTAGAGCCTCATACTGTCCCATTTAGGAGCTACATGTAAGGCTATTATGTCTGTGCTCTCCTTTGAAATACTTCCACCAAAAAAAAAATTTTTTTTTGAGCAAAGTGGTAACAATTGTTAAGCCTATTTCATATGGGTATCCATTATCCATCTCATATTCTAAGGTATGAAATCCTTAGAATCATAGAGAGTAAAAAAGACAAGTTTCCAGAACTCAATGACCAGGAGCATCTCTTACGCTAATATCTATCAGGGTATCTGGCTGGAGTATGAGTCAGAAATAATGGGATGTTCCCTGGCGCATTAAAAAGAATTAATAAAAGGAACAGAAACAGGTAATGAAATGCCCTAGACCAATCTCTGCCCAGGTTCTGTCGTTCGCTATCTCACTGCCCTATTATTTCTCTTGACACCCGGAATGTACAGTGAAAACCAACACTTAGCGCTGGCATGAACTATTTAGAGGAAGTTTTATCAGTATCTCTCTGCAACCCCAACACCTCTACAGCCCCACAATCTGCTGACATGCGGCTGCTCTCACACGTGCAGCCACCATACAATGGGAGAGGCAACGTGCAGAGAGGCATTGTTACTTGTCAGCCCTTTTCCCACAGCAACACACCCAGGGAAGGCACCACGTGGTTTGGATCCACTTCCAGACATCACCTACACTCTGTCACATTGACACTATTAGGTAAGTTGAAAGAGAAAAGCCCCACGGTGGATTTTTTTCCCCCTGAGAAAGGCGGTACTTTATTTGAAAAAGTAATACATAGATATGGTTACACACACTTCCTGCACACATAAAAGGACCTATGACAAAAGTTTTTCCTACTAGATTCTTTTAAAAAAGCAAATTTGGGGCACCAGGTGGCTCAGTCAGTTAAGCGTCTGACTCTTGGTTTCGGCTCAGGTCATCATCTCCCAGTTTGTTTCAAGCCCTGTGTTGGGCACTGACAGCGCAGAGCCTGCTTGGCTCTATCCCTCCCTTTCAAAATAAATAAACTTTAAAAAAAGCTTTTTTAAAAATACAAAAGCAAATTCACTGGAAATTAGTGGTAAAATTCAGTGAGATCACTTTGGTTGAATGCTCCTATCATGAGCATCCAAATGGAATCCCCATTTTCCAGAGACAGGCTTGAGCAAAGCCCCTCATCAGCTGGGACTCAGTTCTTCAACTGCAAAATGATGGGGGAGGTGGGGTGCACTCCATTATTTTATGATCACCTCGCGTTCTACAGGAGAACGAGTCTACATTGGCAAGAATGGTTTCCGCAAATGTAAGGGTTTTCACGAAGGAAAAGCAATGTGCAAAGAAGGCAAGAAATTCTCTATTCCAGTAGCCAAGTGCTAACTGGTGACATTTTCTAGGGAGCATCAGGAGTGGATTTGTGGGATTCAGCCTAGGTTCGTTCCTTTCTCAAGCTCAAACCTACACAAATGGAGACCGGCAAGAGCACAGCAGCTAGCAGGTTGGGTTCAGGACTGTATGAATTCAAGAGCGTAAGTGAGGTCTGCTTGCAGCCAAGGTGAGGAACTATACTTACCTCCTGCCTAAAACAGCTACAAAAGCTGGACACAACTCTATACCCTACAAAATATCTTTCAAAAATGGAGGTGAACAGACATTTACAGACATAAAAACTTGAAAGAATTCATCACGATGTGATCTGCACTGTAAGAAATGTGAAAGTCCTTCAGGCAGGGGGAAAAGAAATGATCCCAGGTGTAAATCTGTATCTCTACAAAACAATACAGAGAACTGTAAAATGGGGACTATGTATGTAAACATTGTTCTCCCTCGAGATGTGAGTCTCTTTAAAAGATTTACTGTAACTGTTTAAAGCAAAAATAACAAAATGGGTTGGGTTAATAACATATGGAAACGTAAAACAGCACAAAGCCTGGGAGAGGAGAAATCAAAGTATATACAGTGATTTAAGGCTCTCGTTTTAGATGTAAAGTGGTTTAATATCATTTGACGGCTGACTGATGAAGGCATGGAGCATCTTAAAACCACAGCTATTTAAAAACTACTGGGGCGCCTGGGTGACCCAGTCAGCTCACAGTTCATGAGTTCGAGCCCCACATCAGGCTCTGTGCTGACAGCTTAAAATCTAGAGCCTGCTTCCGATTATGCCTCCCTCTGTCTCTGCTCCTCTCTGACTCATACTTGGTTCTCTCTCTTTCCCTCTCTCTCTCTCTCAAAAATAAACATTAAAAACAAGAAATTCAGAATCATTATTTACCATAATTAATAAAATCTAAGATCCCATCAAGTGTAACATGAATTCTCCATTTCAGAAATGTTAAAATGTGGAAAATTTGCAAATCAGAATGAATGATATATGAAAGATTATCACACATTAAAATATAAGCAAATGGGTGCCTGGGTGGCTCAGTAGGTTAGGTGGCCAACCTTGGCTCAGGTCATGATCTCACCACTCATGAGTTCGAGCTCTGCATCGGGCTCTGTGCTGACAGATCAGAGCCTGGTGCCTGCTTCCCATTCTGTGTGTCCTTCTCTCTCAGCCCCTTCCCGACTCACACTCTGTCTCTCAAAAAAATTAAAAAATAAATTAAAATATAAACAAATGGTATCTGAGAATTAAGTATTTTCTAATTTTCAAATTATATTAATAATCTGGTTATCTAACACATTCCCATCTACTAAGATGCAGCTTGGTTTACTGCTATAAATGTCTAATGACTCCCTTACCAACTTTACACACACACACACACACACACACACTCTTCCATTAAGTTAATCAGTGGCGCTCCAAATTCTTCCAGGGGAAAATAATGTTCTCCAAATACGAATCATGCCCAGAAACTGTCACTACATTTTAGTCACAATATGTCAAAGGTGAGATATCTAACAAATTTCCCACTGAACAAAACTTTGATAAGAGGGAGAGTTCAAATAATCACATGTAGCTAACTCACAAATGCACATTTTTGGCTACTTCGTCCTAATCAAAAGTGATGTCACTTTCCCTTAAATTTTACCTTGGTTACTAATCAACACCAACTTTTTTGCTGTGATGTGGGGGGGGGGGGGGTATTCGTTTTTTAGTGTTTTGGTCAGCTCAGGGGTAGACCAATTCCAAAGGGCACGTACAACACTGGCAGAGCATGGGCTTGGCATGTGGTCCCACTGGTTCATTAAACGGGAAATCTGTACAGGTTGTGGTTTAACCCACACAGACATAACTCCTGCCTTGTAACACTAAGGAACAGGTTAAATTAGCACGAGTTCCTCGCCACTACTGACGTGATGAGATTATACAAAGAACAGGAACAAAGGCGGTGAGCTCCCGTGTCTCATCGCTGCTGAAAAGCCATCTGCCCTCAGTGAGCTGATACAGCAGGGTCCATGTGGCTAACGGGGTGGGTGTTAGCAATGCCAGGAGCCAGGTGGAATGCTCCAGATCACGGGCAGTGGTGGTCCAACTGCCAGGGCCATGGAGAACGCACCCATGAGAAGAAAGCAAGAAGCTAGAAGCGGCCCGAGCTTCTGCGCAGGGAGCACCCCAGGCCTACCCCCTCAAGCCTGTGCAGACCCTCCCGACCCGGTCATCCCCCTGCACCCTCCATCATGCTCGTCTCCGTCGGCCTCACGACACCCATTCCCTGCCCAGCCTTCGTTGGGTTTGGTGAAATACCCCTTTTAGACAAACAAAAACTCAAGAGTTTGCACCAGTACACCATCACGGGGGGAAATTCTCAAGGAATAAGCCTCAATTAAAAGACCCAAGAAAAGAGAGGGGAGGAGCGAGAGGGAAATCTACAGAGAAAACCTAAAGAAAAATGGACTCCATCATGTCTCAGCAAATACAAAACTGAACCAAAACACTTCACAACAATAGCAGGTAAGAGGGGAAAAAAAATTCACTCTAAAGTTCTCAGTGTTCTAAGAACATGATCGACTTTAGATGTGGCCAGTTAAAAATGCACCTTAGAATTTCTAGGCCAAGCAAGAAAGGGGTGGGAATGGAGTTAATATGCTCAAATTGGGACAAGAGAAGGAAAACTAGAATGAGAAAAAAACAAAAAAGACAAGAGAAGCACATAAAATTCATTACAATACAAAACACTTGAATTACTATACTGCACACCAGAACCTAATATGACATTGTATGTTAACTATACCTCAATTAAAAGAAAAAGAAAAAACTACAAAGCACAAAATATGGGAGCAGGAAAAAAAATCCAGATATATTCATGGTTACTGTGGCAGAATGAAGAACAAGTCAATGATACGATGCAGTTCCTCCTGGACAAATCTGGCCTGACCTGGAGACATCCTCTGACCACGAGGCAGCGGTAATGCTGTGCAGGGCCCAGAGCCCAGGTCCCAGGAAGTCCAGTACCTCGGCTATCTCGAAGCCCTGAGACCACTGCGCCAGAGAAGCTGAGGTCAGCACCCTCAAGAATGAAATCTGCTGTGCAAAGAGACATGCAGGTAGAGTGCCAGCAGGTGCACCCAGCTGCATGGAGGCCCCCACCACAGAGTGAGGCCATCTGGGAGGAGCTTGGCCCTGCTGACCTGCCAGCTGAAATGACACCACGCGTGTGGGCCCAGACTGGAGACGTGCTGGCCAACTCACAGAATGGTGGCACAAAATAAACCAGTGTCATTTTAAGCTATGTACTTGGGAATATGTTGTTATGTTATGCAGTAACAAATAACTGATACGTTTACAATGAACATAAATGGAAAAAGGACCAAGCTTAAAAACCTGGACTTAAAAAAAAAGTCCAACTAGGGGCACCTAGGTGGTTCAGTCGGTTGGGCACCCAACTCTTAATTTCAGCTCAGATCATGATCTCTTGGTCATGGGATCAAGCCCAGCATTAGGCTCTGCACTGAGCGTGGAGCCTGTTTAAGACTCTCTCTCCCCCCCTCTCCATCTGCTCACGTTCTCAATAAAATAAAATAATCCAACCAAATATTCTCTACAAGAGGCACCAGCAAAATAGATGAATACCTAATGACTGAAGGTGAAAGGGGAGAATGCCAGAGAAACCAAAGTTAAGTTGTTCCCACTACGGTAACACAGGAAATCAAAGATAAAGTCACTACATATGACATATTGTTCAATTAATTACACAATTAACAAGACTGAATTTGTATGCCACTAACAAGATAGGCTCCGAATACATAAAGCAAAAATTGACATATACATATAAGAATGGCACTTTCCCCGAAAGTAAAAAAAAAAAAAAAAAAAAAGAAAGATACAGATTTGACTAAGATAATTCCCAAGCTTGCACTAATGTACATAATGTACTTCAACAATTTTAAGATGCACATTTTTTCCCACATTTTAACATCACTGAAATCAACTGTGACATATATGGGTCACCACCTTATCTGTGAATATGATTATTGCTAGAGGCATCATTGAACTTGATGTTTCTGTCACACATACACACACACACACACACACACGATTTAAAACCATCTGATGAAGGGTTATTGCTTCAAACTTTTCATTGATACCTTCTGGTGGAATCACCAAAGTCATGGTATAAAAGCTTAACAGATTTTGAAAAATTGCAAAGATAGTAAGGTGGTATCCTTCTGAGAAATGCTGTGTCACCCGTGACTGTGGTGGCACAGAGGAAAGGCTGTGTAGGAAAACACAAATACTCTCCATAGAGTGATTCTGAAGAGTGGGACTGTGGGAATACCCTGACCAACTTATTTTGCTCATATTTTACTCTTTACATGGGTGCACAAAAGAAAAAGTTATAAAAATCAATGTTTACATAAGTTTAGGGGCACCTGGGTGGCTCAGTCAGTTATCTGACTCCTGATTCCGGCTCATGTCATGATTCTCATGATTTGTGGGATCGAGCCCCGTGTCGGGCTCTGGGCTGACCATGTGGAGCCTACTGTCTCCCTCTGTCCCTGCCCTTCTCTGCTTGTGCATACTCTCTTGCTCTCAAAACAAACAAACAAATAAATACGTTTTTGAAATTCAGTCGGTATAAATGAAAATTTCTAAGTGAGAAGAAATCATGAAGTCTGGTTTCATGGGCAACTTTCTTCTTAGTGGCACATAAAATAATGCTGCATCTTACAACTGACAGAAACAGAGATTCACTCAGATCCCCATACTCAACAGCTGTGTAGACACACTCGTTTGGAGGGCATGTGGAACATTCATGCAAAGTGACTTGCATACTGGTCCATTTAAAACAAGCCAATAGGGGCGCCTGGGTGGCTTAGTCGGTTAAGCGTCCGACTTTCACTTAGGTCATGATCTCGAGGTTCATGGGTTCGAGCCCCGCGTCGGGCTCTGTGCTGACTGCCAGCTCAGAGCCTGGAGCCTGTTTCAGTCTGTGACTCCCTCTCTCTCTGACCCTCCCCTGCTCATGCTGTCTCTCTCTCTCTCCTAGAAATAAATGAAACATTAAAAAAAATTTAAAAAAAAAAGCCAATAAATCTCAGGGGGCAACAAATTGGCTTGCTCAACCTCTGCGGGGACCTCACGATGAAGCGGGTTAGCAAGCTCAAAATTCCATCCCCAGACTCTTACATTTAGGTTGCTAAGGATGAATTAGGCTGTACCCAGATTCCCAAGAGTTCCTCCTCCCACCTCATCCTAGCTGGCCAGCACAGATGCACACCGAGGGTTTTCTGCAACAGCACTCTGATGCTCAGGCACTAGCTTCCTGGGAACGGAGGGTGCTGCGGGAGCAGAGCTTCCTGATTCAGACTGTGGGGGCCGCCCCCGCAGCTGGGGACATACCTGATTCAGACTGTGGGCCCACCCCCCACAGCTGGGGACATTTCTGATACAGACTGTGCTCCTCCCCTCCCCCCCCCACAGCTGGGGACATTCCTGATTCAGACTGTGCCCCCCTCCCCCCGCAGCTGGGGATGTTCCCAGGATGCAGGGGTTCCAGGGCTCACCCGGAGGGCGTTCCTTTGGTGACTTAAAGACCCAGGCCATAGCCCGGGCACAGGGCTATGGGAAGTGCCCAGTTCTCTGGATTACACTATCTCTTCCTGCTCCAAACACTCAGCATGCTTTAGGGCTTCCTGCACGGAAGTCTTACTGAAGAAAAATCGGTACCGTAAAGAGCACATTCTCTGACCACAAAATATTTAAGTTAGAAATAGTTAATGACACAGTGACTAGGAAAAAAAACTACATTTGTTTGGAAATTGAGAAGCACCATTCTAATGTTGTTGTTGTTGTTGTTGTTGTTGTTTTTTATTTCTAGGAGAGAGAGAGACAGCCTGAGCAGGGGAGGGTCAGAGAGAGAGGGAGTCACAGACTGAAACAGGCTCCAGGCTCTGAGCTGGCAGTCAGCACAGAGCCCGATGCGGGGCTCGAACTCACGAACCGCGAGGTCATGACCTAAGCGAAAGTCGGACGCTTAACCGACTAAGCCACCGAGGCGCCCCTGAGAAGCACCATTCTAAAGAGTGCACTGGGTGATGCCTGGGTGGCTCAACCGGTTAAGCATCCGACTTCGGCTCAGGTCATGATCTCACAGTCTGTGGGTTTAAGCCCCGTGTTGGGCTCTGTGCTAGCAGCTCAGAGCCTGGAGCCTGCTTCAGATTCTGTGTCTTCCTCTCTGCCCCTCCCCTACTCACACTTTCTCTCAAAACTGAATCAATGTTTAAAAAAAAAAAAAAGAATACATTGGTTCAAGAAGATATAAAGTAAATGAGAAAATTCTGAGGTGGAAATATTGAAAATATCGATGCCTGTGTGCTAGTAAACAATGCAGTCATAACAGAAAACACGTATTTTAATTTTTTTTTACATTTAATTATTTTTGAGAGACAGAGTGAGACAGAGAGTGAGCGGGGGAGGGGCAGAGAGAGAAGGAGACACAGAATTTGAAGCAGGCTCCAGGCTCTGAGCTGTCAGCACAGAGCCTGAGGTGGGGCTCGAACCCATGAACCATGAGATCATGACCTGAGCCGAAGCCGGATGCTCAACTGACTGAGCCACCCAGGTGCCCCTGAAAACACGTATTTTAAAAAGTTATGTTGAAAGCACGTTAAGCATTCACCTTCAGAGATTAGAAAAACAGCAACAGTTTAAACCAAAAGGAGAAAATAATGCAGAGAAGAAAGTCCTTTAAGAAGTGCGATGAAGCCACTCTGGCAATTCCTCCCAAGTCCGCGTGCAGCCTGACAGTCCCTCTCCGGGGCCCCAGGAGGTCTGGGACCCGGGGCCGCACTGACTGGAAGGTCCATGTTCACAGCAGCATGGGTCACAACGGCCAAAGCGCAGAAACCACGCAAACGGCCCTCACGGGACAAACAGATACACACAGCGTGGCCCATCCACACCACAGAGTTATCACTCGGCCTCGAGACGCAAGCTTGGGAACGTGACGCCGAGTGAGGGCAGGACTGTGGTTACCAGACATGGCCGGGACGGGCCAAGAACAGACACGACGAGTTTGTGGGGACAGGAATCAGAAGAGCGACTCCCCTGGAAAGCCGGGGAGGGTGCTGAAGGAGAAGGTGCCTTGTGTGGACTTTAATCCGAGCGGTAGTTACGCAAGTACAGATACACAAAACAGCTGGACTAACGTGAGCACTGTATTTCCTCCCCTGAAAGCCTACTTACCGAGATGGGATCCTGTTAATCCTCAATGACGAGAAGGACGGATTTCCTGCAAAACACACTGAAAGGACCTGCTAAAAGCCTGCCTCACACACACCAAGACAATGCCAGTCCACCTAGGGACAATCTGGCCTGATGTACACACTGCCCCCTCCTCCTTACATGCTGTGGCTGTCATTCTCCCCAGTCCCCTCCCACCTTCGATATGCCCACCTACCGCTGGATGAGGCAGGGAAGGATTTTTCCAAACACAAAGATAACAGATACAATCAGCACCAGAGTCAGCTTAGAGCCGTCGTGGCAGGTTTTCCAGCTAACTGCCTTTCCGTTCGCACGGCCCTGCCCTCCTCTCAGGCCCGCCTCTGCCTGCACACAGAAGCCCTCTCTGAAGACCAGCGTGTCACAAGTTGTCCCGTCTGGTGACCACCAAGGACCACACGAGAGCTTCCCGGCCTCCATCCAGCGAAGCACACAGAAGAGCCAAGCCCTCGGCCAGCTCTCCGGAATCCTTACCTGAGGGGTTATGTTTGAGTCACGGACTCCAGCTCATTTCCTAGAGCAATTTCTTGCACACGTGGTCTGCCACCCTCCCCATCAACATCACTTGGAGGTACTTGTCTGGAACAGGGTTCCTATCACATGCCTATCAAATCAGAACCTCTGGGTATGAAGCCTAGGGCTCTGCATTTTTTTTTTAATGTTTATTTTTGAGAGAGAGAGAGAGAGAGAGAGAGCGTGTGCACATGCATGCACTCAAGTTGGGAAGGGGTGGGGGGAGGGGAGGGGAGGATCTGAAGCAGGCTCCACTCTGAGAGCACAGAGCCCGATGCGGGGCTCAAACTCACAAACCATAAGATCATGACCTGAGCCAAAGTCAGACACTTAACCGACTGAGCCACCCAGGCGCCCCTAGGGCTCTGAATTTTAACAAGCTTCCCAAATGATTTTGTTGAACACTGGAATTTGAGAACCACTGCTAAAAGGTGGCTCTAGACATATAAGTCTGTAACTCAAATCCTGAATGCAATTTACTAAGTACAGAGGCAACATGATATAGTAATTAGGAGCCTGAATTTTGCAGCCAGACAACCAGTGCTCAAAGCTGGTCTCTGCCTCTTACTAGCTGTGTCACCTTGGGCAACTTACCTAACCTGTCTGTGCCTCAGTTTCCTTGCTTGTGAATAGGATGATATATATTATTATGTCAAAAAGATAATCAAAATTGAATTCTCTTCTTGAATGTTACTTGAAATTTCAAAATAAATGTGGAACTTTAAATCACACCACCAAGCACTTAAAGATCTTAAAAGACACACATTTTGGGGCACCTGGGTGGCTCAGTTGGTTAATAAGCGTCTGACTTCGACTCAGGTTATGATCTCACGGTTCGTGGATTCGAGCCCCACGTTGGGCTCTCTGCTGACAGCTAGCTCAGAGCCTGGAGCCTGCTTCACATTCTGTGTCTCCCTCTCTCTCTGACCCTCCCCTGCTCACATGGTCTCTCTCTCTCAGAAATAAATAAAACATTAAAAAAAAAGACATTTTTACCTCAATCATGAAAAAATAATGGCTGATGAGACTTTCTATCCTGGATAATTGAGTGATAGAGCGAAATAAACATTCTGGCATCAAGCCCCTGTATAACCAATATTTTTTAACAGCCAAAAGTTGCAGTGAAGGGGGAAGAGCTTCACAAATACGCATGTATAAAAATCGTATGAAGACAGTTTGGCAGTTCCGCACAGAGCTAATCACAGGCTTATGATACAATCCAGCAACCACACTCCCAGGTATTCACTCACCCAAATGGGTTGAAAACCTATGCCCACATGAAAACCTGCACACGAATGTTTGCAGCAGCTTTAGTCGTAATTGCCAAAACCCAGAAGCAAACAAGATGTCCTCCAGCAGGTGAAGAGATCAGTTGTGGTAAATAAAACAGACAAGAGGATATTATTCAGCACGAACTGGATCCATCAAGCCATGAAAAGACATGGAGGAAACGGAATTCGTAAAGAAGCCAGTCTGTAGGATTCCAACTATACGAGGTTCTGGAAAAGCCAAAACTATGAAGGCAGTAAAAGGATCAGTGGTTGCTAGGGGTGCAAGGAGACAAGGGGAGGGATGAATAGGTGAGCACAGGGGATTTTCAGGGTGGTGAATCTATTGTCCATTATAATGTGCTGGTGGATGCATGTCACACGATGATGCATTGGGCAAAACCCACGGAACTATACAGTACAAAGGGCCCTATTGTAAACTATGGCCTTTACGTAATAACAATGTATCAACATTAGTCCATCAATTGTAACAAGTGTATCACACTGACTAAGATGTTAAAGATAGGGAAACCTTATATGGTGGGAGCCTATGGGGACTCTGCAACACCTGAAAGATGTAATGTTTCCTTATTATCTAACCTGAATGCATAAGGTTGACGAGATTTCCCACAGTAGTATCAGATTACCACTTACAATAAAAACCGTAGGCCACTGCTAACCTTTGCTCTGTGAAGCTCTGGGCTTCCTCACTGTTATAGGCAAGAGCTGCCCACTCATACAATGACTATAGAGTAAACGGTATTTTATCTTGATTAAAAAAAAATTTTTTTTAAATAATCTCTACAGTCAACATGGGGCTGGAACTCACAACACTGAGATAAAGAGTTATAGGCTCTTCTGACTGAGCCAGCCAGGTGCCCCTTTATCTTGATTTTAGTTTAATTGTTGATTCATTTATTTTTGAGAGAGAGTGTGTGAGCAGGGGAGGGACAGAGAGAGAGAGATGCAGGATCCAAAGTAGGCTCCAGGCTCCAAACTGTCAGCACAGAGCCTGACGTGGGGCTCACACCCACAAACTGTGAGATCATGACCTGAGCCAAAGCTGTACGTTTAACTGAGCCACCCAGGAGCCCCATCTAGATTTTGATCAGCTTTGGACAGAACAGTGAATTTCTTTTAGGAAAATAAAAAACAGACAAAAATTTTTAAACAAAAACCCACCCTACATAAAACTAGAGTCATTTCACGTGTGAAGAAAGTGGGATGGGGTATCCTCTCCTCCTCCTCTGAGAATTACATCTGTTAGTTCTCTAATATTTGAAAGAGTAATGACGGGGCACCTGGGTGGCTCAGTCAGTTAAATGTCCGACTTCGGCTCAGGTCATGATCTCACAGTTCGTGGGCTCGAGCCCCGCGTCCAGCTCTGTGCTGACAGTTAGCTCAGAGCTTGGAGCCTGTCTTTGGATTCTGTGTCTCCCTTTCTCTCTGACCCTCCCCTGCTCACCCTGTCTCTCTCTCTCTCTCAGAAATAAATAAAGCATTAAAAATTTTTTTAAATGAAAGAGTAATGACAGGATTTTAGAACACCACTTCCAATATGGGGCACCTGAGTCAACAAAAAAACTCCCAGAGAGATGTGCATGACCAGAAAGTTCTTCATGAACTCTAATGAGCCAAGACCAGAAGATGTTCCACACTTGAAAGGGGTTTTCGACAGTTGAGAAAAGAACAAAGAATTTCCCTGAAACAAAGAAGGACAAAGAGGACAGGATGAAAAAGTCTTTCTCAAAATGACTGAAAACTTCCCAAATCTGCTCCCCCCAAAACACAACAAAAACCAAAGAAAAACCCCAAAACCTACAAACTCAAGAAGGTGAGCAAACTCCAAATGGCATGACCCAGAGACCTAAATCACGGTATACACATGCTTCTGAAAGAGGAAAGAGACAAGGACACCTTCCCCACAGGAGCAGGACATCCAATTTCTCATCAGAAGCCATAATGGCGAGCGGAAGTACCACACCAGTCTTCAAGTAAAGAAAGAAAAGAACGGTCAGCTCTCGATTCCATATACGCTGAAGGAATCTTTCAGGAATGAAGGAGAAGCTAAAATGATCTAAGATGAAGGAACAGTGAGAGAATCTGTCACCCACAGTCCTGCCCTCAAAGAGCAGCTCCAGTCCCCTCGACAGAAGGGAGACGACAAAACAAGGCATGTGGGAATAGAGTGAAGAAGGAAGGAAAAGTAAAACTGTGTGAGTACAATAAACTTTCCTTCCCAAGTTCTCTCAAGTATGGCTAGGACAAAAGTTACAACACCGTCTGGTGGAATATGCAGAAGAAACAGGTAAGAGATGTATAGGGAGGTAAGGTTTCCCTATTCTGGGGCGCTTGGGTGGTGTAGTCAGGTGAGATTCCGACTCTTGGTTTCATGTCGGTTCATGATCTCATAGTTTATGAGTTTGAGCCCCATATCGGGCTCTGGGCTGATGGTGCAGAGCCTGCCTAAGATTCTGTCTCTTCTCTCTATCCCTCCCCTGCTTGTGCTTGTGTTCTCTCTTAAAAATAAACAAATTTGGGGGGGGGGGCAGGTTTCCCTATTTCATTTGAACTGGTAAAATGATGACCCCAGCAAACTCTAATTATATAAATATATACGGACATATATATTATATAAATATATATAACATTCATACATACATGCATACACACACACATTGAGCAACCATTAAAAAAAAGTCTACAGGGCGCCTGGGTGGCTCAGTCAGTTAAGCGTCTGACTTCGGCTCAGGTCATGATCTCATGGTTTGTGGGTTCAAGTCCCGCATCGGGCTCTGTGCTGACAGCTCGGAGCCTGGAGCCAGTTGCGGATTCTGTGTCTCCCTCTCTCTCTGACCCTCCCCGGCTGAGGCTATCACTCTCTCTCTCAGAAATAAATAAAACATAAAAAAATAAAATAAAATAAAGTCTACACAAAGGGACTCACTCAAAGACAATATGCCTATGTCAAACTGGAATTCTTAAAAAAATGTTCAAGTAACTCACAGAAAAAATTCACAGAGAAATGAAAAAGAACCGGGAAAAAAAAAAGTGTAATGACAACTTACATCCTGATACATTAATAATCACCTTCAATATAAAAGGTCTAAATATACCAATTAAAAGACACAGATTGGCAGATTTTTTTTTAATGACCAAACTACATGGTGGCTACAAGACACTTCAAACACGATGATAAATGTAGGTTAAAAGTAAAAGAATGGGGGGGGGGAGGCTGGGTGGCTCATTTGGTTAAACATCTAACTTCAGCTCAGGTCATGATCTCACTGTGCATTCAAGTCCCAGGTCAAGCTCTGTCCTGGCAGATTGGAGCCTGGAGCCTCCTTCAGATTCTATCTCTGTCTCTCTGACCCTCCCCTAGTTGCACTTGCTCTCTCTGTCTCTGTCTCTCTCTCTCTCAAATATAAAACATTAAAAAAAATAAAAGAGAATGGAAAAAGACAAATCATGTTTATTAATCAAAAGAAAACAGGAGTGGCTATACAGATATCCCTTGACTTAGGATGGGGTTACATCCCAATAAATCCATGGTAAGTTGAAAAAATGGTAGGTTGTAAATGCATTTAATACGCCAAACCTACCACACCTTCCAATCATTGCTTAGGCCCCCTCCTCTTAAACGTGCCCAGAACACTTACATTAGCCTGCAGTCGGGCAAAATCATCTAACACCAAGCCTGTTTTATAACCAAGTGTTGAATGCCTGACGTGACTGCAGACTACTGAACCGAGAGAGGAAGACAGGAAGGTTATATGGGAACGGAATGGTCGTCCGTGTTTCAGTTCTCGACCTTGGGTATCGCACGGCCGCCACTGTCCAGGACAACAGAAGATCACACTACAAAGCACTAGCCTGGGAAAACATCAAAATTTAAAATTCTGAAGTATGCTTTCTCCTGAATGTGTATCACTTTCATGGCACTGCAAGGTAAGAAACACGCATGTCCGACCATTGAACTTAGCAATCACCTGTATCAGTATCAGACATTGTAGGCTTTACAGCAAAGAAAATTACCAGAACTAGGGAACTCCTATCATGATGGAAGAGTCAATCCATCAGGACAAAGCAATCCTACATGAGTATGCAGCGAACAACAGAGTTGCCCAATGTGTGGCTACAACCACCTCAGAATTGAAAGGAGAGATAGGGGCGCCTGGATGGCTCAGTCTGTTAAGCAACTGACTTCTGATTGCGGCTCAGAGCATCATCTCAGAGTTCATAAGTTCAAGCCCTGCTTCAGGCTCTGCATGGACAGTGCAGAGCCTGCTTGGATTCTCTCTCTCTCCACCATTCCTCCTCTCCCACTCCCTCTCTCTCAATAATAAATAGACATTAAAAAAAAGAGAGACAAATCAACAACTGTAGTGGCAGATGCCAACCCCCTTCCCTCAACAACCAGACAGAAAATGGGCAAGGGTGTAGAAGCATCCAACATCATCAACCAACAGGCCCTGACTGACTCTGTAGAACACTCCAACCAAGCGGCAGTACAAAACTCATTCTTTTCAAGAGCCCACAGAACATTCTGGTAGGCTGAATAATGCCCCCCACCTCCCCATCCAGGTCCTAATCCCTAAGCCTTGTGAATGTTGCCTCTTATGACAAAAGGGACTTTGTATATACGATTTAAGATCTTGAGGTAGAAGGCTGGCTTGGATTGGTGGGGAAGGGGCACTAAGCTGCCACCACAAGTACCCTTCCCTAAGCAGGAAGGGGACTTATAACACCGGGAAGGCACTGGGATGATGGAAGCAAGATCCCAGGCCGCTGGCTTGGAAGATGGAAAAAGAGCATGGCCAAGTTGGGGGGAAAATAAGAATGAAAAGAAAACAGAGACTCAACTAGAGCTTCCAAAGGGGCCCAGCCCAGCTGCCACCTTTATCTGGCCCAGTAAAACAGAGGACAGGCTTTTTTTTTTTTTTTAACGTTTATTCATTTTTGAGAGATGGAGAGAGACAGAGCAGTAGTGGGGGAGGAGCAGAGAGAGAGGGAGACACAGAATCCATAGCAGGCTCTATGCTCTGAGCTGTCAGCACAGAGCCCAAGGAGGGGCTTGAACCTGTGAAATCATGACCTGAGTCAAAGTTGGACGTTTAACCGCCTGAGCCATCCAGGAGCCCCTTCAAAAATTTTAATGTTTATTTATTTTTGAGAGAAGAGTACACAGAAGCAGGAGAGGGGCAGAGACAGAGGGAAACACAAAATCCAAAGCAGGCTCCAGGCTTTGAGCTGTCAGCGCAGAGCCCAAGATGGGGCTCGAACCCAAGGACCATGAGATCATGACCTGAGCCGCAGACGCTTAAACAACTGAGCCACCCCAGCGCCCCTGACTGCAGACTTCTGACCTCCCGAAGTGCAAGAGGGTGAAGATTTAATTGCATTCAGCCACCAAGTCCATTATAAGTGCAGATTCCGGTAGCTGGAAGGAGGGCAGTGCTGTGACCAACACCTCAAAGTGCAGAAGGGGCTCCTGCACTGAATGACAGCAAAGGCCTGGACTGCCTTAAGGGTGAGTAGAAATGTGGGTGCTGCACCCCACCACCCGAGGACTCAGGAAACGAGGAGTGCAGCAGACAAGGTCTGTATGGTCAGAGGGCACCTCAATCATCAAACACCACTGGCTGGGGGTGGGGGGGTGAGCGTACTGGCAGCGAGCGCTCAGGGAGGAAGGAGGCACCTGTGTTTGGAACCTCTGCATTCCGGTGCGAAGTGCAGCTGGACTGCACCCTACGATTGCGTGGAAAGCAGAACTCAGTCAGCAATGAACTTGGATGTTTAACTGAGCTGATATCCAAGCAAACTGTTGAAGGTGCAAACTGGTTTTTCTGGCTGCTTGTAGTGAAAATCAAGGGAGATGAGATACACTGAGGAAAACACCGTGAGGCAAAAAGGAACCAGGACCTGATGATGTGGGGAATGTGCCCCAAAGAGAAAGCCAAGGGTGTGGCCACCTGATGTCCCCTAGGGCTCTCGCAGGATGCCACACTCGTTCACAGAGGCGGTGTGGCCAGAGTGAGCCCGTCACTCAAAGATCCTTTCAACCACCTTGGCAGAAGCCAGGAACAGAGACAGGATGACACAGGAAAGATCCACAGAGGACCCTTGCTTCTACTGCAGTAAATGCCCGTGAAATACCCAGGAGACTCACAGGTTTTCAAGAATGTTAACACCACGAGAAAAACTGCCAGCTTGGAATGAAAGAGAGAATGAGAGAAGGCGGTCAGATTCCCCCAGTCCTACAGACGGACACAGGGTGATTCAACTACTCAGCGTTAACATGCACCGCCGTCTGGAGAAAAGGAGCAGGACACGGAGGACAAAGCCTGGGGCCCACAGGTTACTTCCGGGCCTGAGGACCCAGGGCAGCTTGCCGAGGTGGGTCTTGAAATTGCTCGGAACCAGTGATCTTCCTTCTTCCTTTCTTCCCTGTGTCTCTTATCTCTTCCCTCCTCTCCTTTTCTTCTCTCCCTCTTTCTCCCATGTTTCTCCATTTTGGAATGGGAATATCTCTATCTATGATCCTATGCCTGTCCACCATTGTATTTGGGGAAGAGATAATCTGGTTTTAACTTTACAGATCCACAGATAGAGAGGAATTTTGCCTCAAGATGGATCACAGTCAGACTCTTACCCATATCTGGTTGAGATGATGAGACTGGGACTTCTGAGCTGATGACATTTAGATGAGATTTTCAACTTTGACCTGATGCTGCGATGGGCAGAGACTTCAGGGCATGTCAGCAGGAGGAATGTATTTTGCACGTGGGATAGATGTGAATCTTTGGTAAGATGAAAAATGCCCCCTCCCCCATATCCAGGACCTAATCTAATATAAATTACACTAACACAAGGACTAAGACAGACCACAGGCTGTGCATAAAACAAACCTAATAAATTTAAAAGAACAGAAATCAGAGCAGGTTCTTTAATTACAAGGAAATCAAATCAGAAATCAGGAACAGAAAGATAACGGGAAAGTCTCCCAATACCAGGAAACTAAACACACTTCTAATCACTCCATGGAATAAACAGGAAATCCCAAGAGAAATTAAAATATGTATATATAGGGGCGCCTGGGTGGCTTAGTCGGTTAAGCGTCCGACTTTCACTTAGGTCATGATCTCGCGGTTGGTGGGTTCGAGCCCCGCATCGGGCTCTGTGCTGACTGCCAGCTCAGAGCCTGGAGCCTGTTTCAGTCTGTGACTCCCTCTCTCTCTGACCCTCCCCTGCTCACGCTCTCTCTCTCTCTGTCTCCTAGAAATAAATAAAACATTTAAAAAAATAAAAAATAAAAATAAATAAATAAAATATGTATATATATATCCATATATATATATAGATACAGATGGGGCGCCTGGGTGGCTCAGTCAGTTGAGCGTCCAACTTTGGCTCAGGTTATAATCCGTTTGTGAGTTCGCACCCCACATCGGGCTCACTGCTGTCAGCCTGTCAGCTAGAGCCTGCTTCAGACCCTCTGTCCCCATCTCTCTGCCCCTTCCCTGCTTGCAATCTCCCCAAAATAAATATTTTTTAAATACACTGAAATGAGTGAAAATGAAAATACAACACATGAAAATTTGTGGGCCATAATTAAACAGTGCCAAGAGGAAAATGTACAGCCCTAAAATACTGACATTAGGAAAGAGGAAAAGTATCAAATGAATAACCTAAGTTCCCATCTCAAAAACTAAAAAAGAACAAAAGAAACCTAAGGCAAGAAGAAGAAAATAATGAAGAAAAGAAGTTGATGAAATTGAAAAGAGAAAACAACAGAGAAATATCAAGGAAACAAAAAAGTGGTTCCATAAATAATAAATAAAATGGACAACTCTAAAGAAAAGACACAAATTAACAACATGAGGCATGAAACAAGGATCGCCACCTGCGCCTATAGGCATCCACAGATAAAGAAACACTATAAACTACACTATGATGAAATGTACCAGTTCCTCAAAGACCAGAAACTACTACCACTCACCCCAAATTAAGTAGATAATTTGAAGCGCCAATAACAATTAAGGAAATTGAATCTGTAATTTAAAACTCAAAAAAAAAAGGCAATTTGCAAGTACACATGGTTACACTAGAGAGTTCTTCCAAACCTTTAAAGAATTAACACCAATTCTATACAATCTCTTCCAAGAAAAGTAAAAAGAGGAAGAAAAACTTACTTCCCAATTCATTTTATGAAGCTAGTATTAATCCTAATACCAAAATGAAACTAAGATATTACAAAAAAGTAAACTACTAGCCAACTGTTTCTCATGAATATGGATGTAAAAATCACTATACATTGGGGCGCCTGGGTGGCTTAGTCGGTTAAGCGTCCGACTTTCGCTTGGGTCATGATCTCACGGTTCGTGGGTTCGAGCCCCGCGTCGGGCTCTGTGCTGACTGCCAGCTCAGAGCCTGGAGCCTGTTTCACAGTCTGTGACTCCCTCTCTCTCTGACCCTCCCCTGCTCACGCTGTCTCTCTCTCTCTCCTAGAAATAAATAAAACATTAAAAAAAAAAAAAATCACTATACACAGACCTCAAGGAAGAAATAAAAGAATCCCTATTTGCAGATTATATATGATAGTCTACCTAGAAAATCCTAAGGAACCTAACAAAAAGTCTTCTAAAACTTGGGGTGCCTGGGTGGCTCAGTCGTTTAAACATCTGACTTTAGCTCAGATCATGATCTCACAGATTTGTGGGTTTGAACCCCACATCGGGCTCTGTGCTTACATGTTGAGCCTGCTTGAGATTCTCTCTCCCCCACCCCAACTTGCACACTCTCTCTCTCACTCTCAAAATAAATAAACTTAAAAAAATCTTCTAAAACTTAAAAGTAAGTTCAACAAAACTGTAAGATATAAGATCAACATAGAAAAATCAATTGTGCTTCTACGTACTAGCAATGAACATGAGATAAACAAAATTTTAATGTTACCCCCCATCGCTCAAAAAACAAACCTGGGTGTAAATTTAATAAAATATGTACAGGATTTGTATGCCAAAAGCCACAAAACACTGAGGAATGAAATAAAAACATCTAAATAAATGGAGAGACATACTGTGTCCAGGTAATGGAAAACTGACCACAGTAAAGATGTCAATTTCTCCCCAACTGACATATATGTTTAATGTGATTCCTATCACAATTCTAGTAAGATCTTTCTGTAGATATATATAGTGAGTGAAGATTATTCTAAAACTTATATAAGTCATATCAGAATAGCCAGAACAATTCTGTAAAAGATTAAATGGGAGTAACACTCAGACCTCCAAGGAGCCACTCACACAGCCCTCTGCTTTTTGACAAAGGTCCAACAGCAATTCTGCAGATGACAAGCTTTGCAACAAATGAGGCTGAAATAACTGGATATGGATATTCACGGGCAAAATAATGAACCTTGACCTAACCTTCATGCTTTATAAAAAAAAAAAAAAAATTAACTTAGGGGCGCCTGGGTGGCTCAATTGGTTAAGCATCCAACTTTGGCTCAGGTCATGATCTCACCATTCACGAGTTCGAGCCCCACATCAGGCTCTGTGCTGACAGCTCAGAGCCTGGAGTCTGCTTCAGATTCTGTATCTCCCCCTCTCTCTGCCTCTCCCCTGCACATGCTCTCTGTCTCTCAATAATAAATAAAAATGTTTTAAAAATTAAAAAAAAATATTTCATCAAAGAGGATCTATAGATGGCAAATAAGTACACAAAAAGATGTTCCACAGCACCAGTCATTAGAAAAACGCAAGTCAAAACCACATGAGGTATTATCACATACCAGCTGTAACAGCCAACATGAAAAACAGCAACAGAGAGGTGCATGGGTGGCACAGTTAAGCATGACTCTTGGTTTCGGCTCAGGTCATGCATGATCTTGCGGTTCATGAGTTCAGGCCCTGCATAGGGCTCTCTGATGTCAGCATGGAGCCCGCTTTGGATCCCAGCCCCCCCCCACCTCAAAAATAAACATTTAAAAACAAAAAAAGCAGCAACAGAGAATGTGAGGAGGAGAAGATGGGTCTTTCAAACACTCCTACAGGGGACGTGAAACGATGGTAAACTCTCTGGAAGACAGATTGGTGGTTTCTTACAAAACTAAATGCACAGTTACTAAAGGACCCAGCAACATCACTCCTGGACATTTATCCCAGAGAAATTTAAAAATTATGTCCCTGCAAAAACCTATACATCATAACAGTTTTACTTCTATCCCCAAACTAGAAACAACCCAAGCATCAAACAACAGGCAAGTGAATCAACTGTGGCACATCTAGACCTTGAAATATTACTTTGCAATAAAAATGAATGAACTCCTGATACATGCAACAGCTTGGTGGGTCTTAAAGACATTATGCTGAGTGGGGCGGGGGGGAATATGGGGCGGGGGGAGAAAACCACCTCAAAGGGCTGCATACTGTATGATTCCACTCACCTAACACTCTTGAAATGACAAAATTATAGAGATGTTACAGAGATTAGTCACTGCCCGGGATTAAGGATGGTTTGGGAGGGGGGACAGCAGGGGACAGCAGCTAGTATAAATGGGGTAGCAGGAGAGAGACGGAGCTCTTTGTGGTGGTGGGATAGCTCTGTACCTTGACTGCAGTACTGGTTATGGGAATCTACAGGAGTGATAAGCTGATACACAACTATATACACACACTGCTCCAATGTTCATGTCCCGATTTTGATACCAGATCACAGTTACACGACGCATAACCAATGAAAAGAAATGGGTGCCAGGCAAGTGAGACCTTTCTGTGCTACTATCTTTGCAACCTTCTGTGAATCTGTAATTCAAAGTTCAAGTTTTTAAAAAGCATTTATACCACCTAAAGAAAATAACTAGGTTTCTTCTCTACCCTGATGACCAGGAAGAAAGGCGTGGTATACTCTGATCTCCAGACACATGTGTCCTGGGAGCCATCCCAGAGAAAAGCGACAAGGGGAAGGAGGAGAGCTGTTGGCTCAAGAGCAGAGAACAGGGTCCCTCCTGCCGGGGGGGGGGGGGGGGGGGGGGGGGGGGGGGGGGG
>NW_024080652.1:4873898-4900918 GCF_003009895.1 Hyaena hyaena | reverse complement strand
CAGACACAAATTATTCTCCAGAATGCAACAGCAGCTAATGTGTGTGATCACAGCAGTCAAATCATCAAAACCTGTGAGTTTTGATGCAAATATAGCCTTTTCAGTTTCCACACACATATTTCTCACTGATTCACAACTCTACCCTATTTATTTTTTAAAGAATTTTTCTATCGCACAAAAAGCACAAAAATACATGCTCGTGCAGAAGCAGCTACAACCCCACCACACAGAGATGACCTCAGTGAACACTTCAGATTCATCCTTCCGGAGTCCAGATACGTGCAAACTCAGACAAGCAGAGGAAGGTGGACGAAAACACTTGGTGAGTGGGAGGAGACTAGTGATGGTCTTCGATGGTTGGGGGGGGGGGGAAGGGACCCAGATGATGGTGGTGGTGGGGAACCAGGAGGTAAGGAGGGAGGGAGGGGAGAGGGGGAACCCAGCTGGTTGGGGGGGGGAACCCAGGTGGTTGGTGGAGGGAGAGGACCCAGGTGGTACCCATGTGCATGGGTCCAATTTGGTGCCACTTCTGTTTGTATAATTAGCAGCTCACTCTATCACTTCTCCTCTTGACCACACAACCCAGTACTTTATAAAATACCATTCTACACCCCTCAAAAAAAAAAAAACTGTAGAAATATAGTCATCAGTAAAAACAAAGTAAAAATCTCAACTATCATAGGACCAAGACATGGCTTTTATTTCAAAACTAAGTTTGGTAGGTCAAAATTTAATCTCCATCCTTCTTAGTTTATTTTAAATCAAAACTCACACTCCCAAAGGGAAAAGACAGTGCTAATTAATGCAAAAATTAATATAAATAGCAAGAACGAACAAAGGATGACTAGCTTTCACACATTCACTTAATTTCAAATCCCTAAATTTTAAGCTATTTAAGCTATTTAGCTATTTAAGCTAAATTTTAAGGGATTTCCAAGCTCTCCATACTTCATTTACAAAAACCAAGTGTGTTAATGTAGTTTCACTGCACGGTAGCTGTAGTTTTCCCAGGGAGTCAGGTAAAGGCAGGCAACTTTCACCACTTACAAGCCCGTGTTCTTGCCTTTAATTCCTTTCCTCCTCCAAGTCCCTGCCCCCAAGCCACACCCCCTTCTCTCTTTGATCTTCAACTTTTCCTAATCCATCAATCTATAAACATGTTCAAATCTCTCCCATCCCATCCACCCTGTGTAACAGTTGTAAAGGAACTCATGCAATCTCTTTTTTCTTCATATAAACTATTAGAAAGAGTAGTCTGCACCTGTATGCTGCTTCTTAAATATAGAGATGATCTGAATACGAGAACAGGCTTGAGTCTGACTAAAACCTACTGAAATGCTGGTAACAGTGCGGTACTGGTACAAAAACAGGTGAAAGGTCAATGGAACAGAATAGAGAGTCCAAAAACAGAACCACGTGTAAGAAATATTTTAAAAGAATAGCCTCTTCAACAAAGGGTGGCAGGGACAGTTGGATATCTATAAACAAAAGAATGAAGTTGAACCCCTACCTCATACTATAAAAATTAACTCCAAGGGGATCAATGAGCTAAATGTAAGTGCTAAAATCATAAAACTCTTAGAAGAAATCATAGGGGTACATCTCCATGACCCTGGATTTGGCAATGCACTCCTATATACCATGCCCAAAGCATAAGCAACAAAAGAAATAATAGGTGAGGGGTGCTGGGTGGCTTAGTCGGTTAAGCGTCCAACTTTCACTTAGGTCATGATCTCGCGGTTCGTGGGTTCGAGCCCCGTGTCGGGCTCTGTGCTGACTGCCAGCTCAGAGCCTGGAGCCTGTTTCAGAGACTGTGACTCCCTCTCTCTCTGACCCTCCCCTGCTCACACTGTCTCTCTCTCTCTCCTAGAAATAAATAAAACATTAAAAAAAAACTTAAAAAAAAAAAGAATAGGTGAATTGGACTTCATCAAAACTAAAAGCTTTAAAAAAAAAAAAAGAATAGGTGAATTGGACTTCATCAAAACTAAAAGCTTTTTTTAAAGTTTATTTCTTATTTTACTGAGAGAGAGCAAGCAAGGGTGGGGCAGAGAAAGGAAGAGAGAATACCAAGCAGGCTGTGCACTGTCAACATGGAGTCCGATGTGGGGCTCAAACAGACCTGAACCAAAATCAAGAGTCAGACACCTAACAGACAGAGCCATCCAAGCCCCTACCAGAATTAAAAACTTTTGCACAATTAAAGTTATAAAGAAAGTGAAAAGACAATCTACAGGAGAGAAAATGCAAATCATGTATCTGGTAAGGGTCTAGTATCGGGAATACATAAAGAACTCTTACAACTCAACAGCCAATAACCTGATTTAAAAATTCAAAGCACCTTACCATTTTTCCAAAGAAGATACACAAATACCTAACAAGCACATGAAAGGATGATCAGTGTCATCAGTCATTAGGAAATGTCAATTAGGGGCGCCTGGGTGGCTTAGTCGGTTAAGCGTTTGACTTTCACTTAGGGTCATGATCTCGCGGTTCGTGGGATCGAGCCCCGTGTCGGGATCTGTGCTGACTGCCAGCTCAGAGCCTGGAGCCTATTTCAGAGTCTGTGTCTCCCTCTCTCTCTGACTCTCCCCTGCGCACACTGTCTCTCTCTCTCTCTCTCTCTCTCTCCCTCCTAGAAATAAATAAAAATTTTAAAAAAAAGGAAATGTCAATTAAAACCATGAGATTGTGCTTCATACCAACCAGGATTTGGCTGTAATAATTGGTGGGGGGGGAGCTATAATAATTTTTCAACGAAAGAAACTAACAAGCGTTGGCAAGGATGTGGAGAAACTGGAACCTTGTACACTGCCAGTAGGATGTAAAATGGTTCAACTACCCTGGAAAATGGTTCACCAACTTCTCAACGAGTTAAACAAAGAATTACCAAAGGACCCAAGAGTTCTACTAGGTATGTACCCAAAAGAGCCAAAAACAGGTATTCAAACAAACATCTGTACACAAATGTTCACCGGGCCACTACTTACAGTAGACAAAAGGTAGAGACACCCAAATATCCATCACTGGATGAATGGATTTGCAGGTTGTGGTATACACACACAGTGGAAATTATTTGGGGGGGGGGGAGAGTACTAACACCTACTACCACATACGTGAACCTTGAAAACATGATGCTAAGTGAAAGCAGACAGATGCACAAGACCACATACCATAGGATTCCACTGATGCTAAATGTCCAGAAAAGGCATATCTCTAGGGGCAGAAAGCAGAGTAGTGCTGGTTGGGGCTCGGTGCAAGGACTGACTGCCACCAGTGATTAGGGATCTTGTCAGGGTGATAGAAATCTTCCAAAGTTGACTAGGTGAGGACTATACAACTCTGTAAATTTATCAGAAGTCACTGAACTGTATACTTTAAACTGGTGAATTTTAGGGGTGCCTGGGCGGTGGTTCAGTCAGTTAAGCAACCAACTTCAGCTCCGGTCACGATCTCGTAGTTCATGAATTGAGCCCAGACTGGACTCCGTGCCGACAGCTCAGAGTCTGGAGCTTGCTTTGGATTCTGTGTCTCCCTCTCTCTCTCTGCCCCCTCCCCATTCACTTGCATGCTGTCTCTCTCAAAAATAAATATTAAAAAAATTTAAATAGAAATTTTAAAAATGGGTAAATCTAATGGGATATAAATTTTGTCTCAATCGAGCTGTTAGAAAGAAATAAGGTTCGGGGTTAGTCTTGCTGTTTGGGAATGTTCCCTGCGCCACCATCAAACACCTGTTCTTCATCGGCACTTCCTGTGCCGTCCACAGAAGACGAAAACCTATACACATGCAGCACACAGTGGGGTCCCCAAAGTGAATTCCAATGGTTAGCCTGTTGTATATTGAATTAAATGTCTAATGTTAATAAAGTCTGAATTACAAGATTAGTTATGTGATATTGTCCAACGACATGTGTACATATGTACTATATCACATACCCAATGAAGTGTTTCCAGAAACTGCTCTGGGTACAAAGATCAAGTTATGGGATAAATATTGTCCGTGTAGGGCTACCCTGAAGCTTGCAAAAAAATTAAAGGTGGAGACAGCATATGCTGAAATTATTAATTCTTTAAAAAGGGAGGAGAGAGGGGTACCTGGGTGGCTCAGCCGGTTAAATGTCCAACTTCGGCTCAGGTCATGATCTCACGGTTCGTGGGTTCGAGCCCAGCGTCAGGCTCTGTGCTGACAGCTCGGAGCCTGGTAACTGTTTCTGATCCCATGTCTCCCTCTCTCTCTGACCCTCCCCTGCTCACGCTGTCTCTCTCTCTCAGAATAAAACATTAAAATAAATTAAATAAATAAATAAATAAATAAAATAAAAAGAGAGGAGGGGCACCTGGGTGGCTCAGATGGTTAAGCGTCAGACTCTTGATCTTGGCTCAGGTTGAGTGAGGCTTCACGCTGAGTCTCCCCGCCCCTCCTCAGCTCAGGCATGCTCTCCCAAAATAAATAAGCATTTTATAAAAAGGGAGGAAAGGGTAATATTGTCTCTAAACCCAGAAAAGCGGATTTGAAATGTTCATCCCTGGTGGCCCAGAACATCAACCCGTGTCACTAGCCTGGAAAACCCTACCTCAGGCAAAGAGGGTATGTATAAAAAGGGATGTGCCTGTGCCTGGCTTCTGCTTTAAGCTGGAAGAATGGGACAGGTCTCCCACTGAAGACCCAGAACTGCTCCCACACCTGCCACCCGCCCACACCTGCAAACAACAATCCCTGAGAACTTCTAGAGAGCGAGGTGGGCGCGTCCTCGGTCCCTGCCTGGAAGAGTGAACCCCAGCCCATCCGCAGCAGACTGGACAGCGCTGTACCACATCTGGCATCCTCCTTTCCCTCCACAAACATCTGAGAGGTAGAAAGCTTGAGGAATTTGACGTTAAATGGGGGTGGGGAAGCGGGGCAGCGCTATTTTAGGGCACAGCAGGGTGGAATCCATGTGGTTTTTATCTCACAGTCCAGGTGGGGTCAGCAGTCTGGGCTGGAAACCCCACTGGAGATTGCACAGCTCCTCCACAGCCAAGGATCTAGAAGGAAACTTCCAGTCTTCTGAAACTTCAGGCCGAGTTGTCAGGCTTTGTAATGCAATGCCAAACTCTGATTCGCAGGGTCAGGATCTCCAAGTAAAGGCAACAGGATGGCTCGAAGGTTACGAGAACATGTCAATTCCTGTGCAGCACGAGCTGCCCACGACAGGCTGGCATTTGGGGGTCCCTGAGCCTGGGAAGCACACGGGTGTGCTCTCACTTTCCCCTAAACCCAGGGAACGACGGGAGAGGCTTTAAAACAAACAAACCAATCAATCACTAGCTGACTGGAAAAGCAGAAATCGTTACAGAGAAGCAAGCAGATAGGAACAGAGCAAAGGAGAAACCAAATCCAAGGAGAAACACATGAGGTAACACTGCCGTGAAGTTAGCGTCTTAAAGGAGTCAAACACCTGGAGTCAGTGATGGTTTAAAAATAACAAGTCAAACAGGACAGAGAGGCTCATAATGAAAAACACATGACCATCGATAGATGGGGAAAATAGCATTTGATTTAAAATTCAACAGCCTTTTCTTATTAAAAAAAAAATCCAGCAAACTAAGAATAGAAGCCTTCTGAACCTCACTGAAGGCTCTCTGGCAGAAACCGCCAAGGAACACCAGACTTGGAAGCGTTCCCACTCAGAACGGGACCAATGAGGACGCCCCCTATCGCGGGTGCTGTGGGACTGCAAGAGGCGTGGCACGTTTTCCAAGCCAGGGGAAAATCTGGGTTGGGGCTCTGGTTCAGGAAACCAAAGGGAAGCATTTATATCAACTAAGCATGTAATAATTAGCATATTTGTATTTCTCCACCCAAATGGGCTGTCAAATTCTTCGTAGATCTTCCAAGTCAACAAGAACCTGTGAACTTCACTGAAAATATCCCAGGAAATTTTATTAGGATTTCTCACGCAGAAAATTCCGGAGTGAATGTAAACGAGTAACTACTGGACCTCAGCTGAAGCCAAACACACAAGTTCTAACTTTCTGGAGAATGCTTCAATTGCCCGGCTCTTTGCTCTGGGCATGTTTCTCTAATCACAAACACGTGGAAGGTGGGGGTGATTTCTACAAACAACAGGGTCCATTCTGACTCAGGTTCTTCTATGTAAAAGCTTTGTTAGTAATGAATGTGAAAACGTGAAGCCTTCCCTCCTTTTAGATCCCTCCCTAAGTGTTTAACTCTGCTAACATGAGGCTCCTCGAAGAACAGTCTAAGAAATTGGTTTCTGGATTCTCCATTCCTTCTCGTGATCTCAACCACGGCCGATCACCTTCCCTCCAGCTACAAAGAGGCAGGCGGAGGACACCAGACCACACAGTACGCATATTCATGAGGGAAAGGACTGTGTCCCTGGCTTAGGGGGACACTTCCCTTTTTATTATACATTTGTTTTAAAGCTTCTATTTGTCCATATCCATGGGACAGAAGACCATAGTCAACACACCCTCCAGCCAGGCTCTGTTCGAAACACTTGGCTCCAAATATGGAGTATTTTGGAGGGAGGGAAGGGGTTGGAAATAAGTCTTTGTAAGAAAAGAATCAAGTTCTCAAGTTCGTGTGGGAGGGTAAGATTCAGGGGTCAGGCCACACTCAAAGAGCTAGGCTGGTAGCAAAGAGGTTCCCCGCCCCCTCTCCCCTCTCCCCCCGCCCCGATGACCTTAAAAATTAAAAATGAACAGTTTTAAAGCAAGCGGAGGAGGCGGGAGAACTGCTTGTCTGCAACCAAACCGTGCTCAACTTTAACATTTAGCTTCTGGAAATCCGGGCTGTTCCCCTCTGAGAAGCGCCCTCCCACCACCATCCACAAAAGGATTTTCTCACCCTCAATAACACTATTTTTGAGAATGTAAAACGCACCCTTTTCTTTATAGGAGATTTCCTCCTTCCACTCTGTCTTGTCTTCTTGCCCTTTATTCCTGTGACGGGAAAAAGTACCTAATTCAGTCAGACCTCTTCACTGGTTAACTGGTGAGTCCCTGAGGACGCAGTGACGGGAAAACAACGCCAAGCGAGCCCTTCACTCTGAAGGCCAGGACACAGAGGGCCACTGTCTACACACACAGCAACCGCACGTTGTCAGAGAAGAGAGTAACAGATGTTTAACAGCTGTCCAGCAACAGAGTAAAACAGAGGAACAGAAGGTAAAACTTGAATTAGCCAGGGAAGGTGTAGGGAAACCCTAGGAGGAAATACACAGTCATTAAAGTCAGCCGGAGCACCCGGCTAGCCTGCCTCTTCTCCGGTTCACCATAATCCACAGCCAAAGAAATAAAGGCAATTACATCTGAATTTTATTTTTTTATAGTTCTTTTTCTTATTTTAAATATATTTTTTAATGTTTATTTACTTTTGAGAGAGAGAAACAGAGTGCAAGTGGGGGAGGGACAGAGAGAGAAGGAGACACACAATCTGAAGCAGGCTCCAGGCTCTCAGCTGTCAGCACAAAGCCCGACACAGGGCTCAAACTCATGAACCACGAGATCGTGACCTGAGACGAAGTTGGATGCTCAACCAACTGAGCCGCCCAGGTGCCCCTGGAAGAATCTTTCCTCATAGCTCTTTCAGAAGAGCCCAGTGGCCCCTTCTTCTCAACCAACTGAGCCACCCAGGGGCCCCAACATCTGAATTTTAAATGTGGTCCAAAAAATGATACATTTCTCCTCTTAAAATGCAGTGTTGCCGTTGGGGGTGGGGGGGTTGCTGGGTGTCTCAGTCGGCTAACGGCTCAGGTTACCATCTAACTGTTGGGGAGTACAAACCCCTCATCAGGCTCCTCCCTGGCAGCACAGAGCCTGCTTGGGATTCTCTCTCCCTCCTTCTCTGGGCACACCTGCTCTCTCTCTAAATAAACTTAAAAAAATAAAGACAAAATACAGTGTTGCCAAGGAAGACTCCCCAGAACAGGCAACTGTGGGTCCACAGCCCAACTCCAGCCTTCTAAGCCTTGTACAAACTACTGAATCTAGTTAAGTGTCAGTTTCTCATCTCAAACTCAGGGCTTATGGTATGCACCTCAGGGTTCTTGTAGGAATCACAAATGAGCTAATGTTGCAAATGCAAAGTGCTGAGTGCAGCACTAGGCACACAGGAGAGGGTAAATGTGAACCATGAGGGCTATTGCCACTGTTATTACTAAAAGTAATTACTATTAATATCTTTCACCTAGAAACTCCCAAGGAGGAGCTGCTCCTTAAGGAACCAAGCAACGACTCTGGCTACACAGGTTATCATGCAGCAGCCACGGCTCCAACAACAGCTTCCCTTACGGCCTTCCTGGCAGGGTCCCCACGGCTCCCCTGCAGGTGCCCTGCGCCTCCTTGGGGTCCTCTATGCCTGTCCCCCTGCCAACTGTACCAACAGACACTCTGTACTTTCTTTCATTTACCAAATAAGCTGAACACCTGCTCGGTCTCAGGCTTGGTGCCCCACATCAGGGGCGATGCACGGTGACCGGATAAACCAGAAAGTCTGCCCAGCCTTCTGTCCAGTAAAATGGAAAGACCACATTTCCACATCCACACAGTTGTTACTACAAAATGCCCCAAAAGTTCTACAAGGGAAAAGAGAAACAGAAAACTCTGAGGGTCTGGGAAGGCTGAGGAGGCAACATTCACAGAGACACCTGGAGGCTGAGGAGGAGGGGTCAGGGAGACGGACATCCAGGCGAGGGGACAGGATGGACTAGAAGACACAGAGCTCTGCAGGAAGTCAGATACCTACTCACAGCTCATGCGATGTCCTGACAGCATTTTTCAGGGAGACCGTCTCCTTATCTCCCAAGCGCGGAGCCCACTTCTAACTGGAAGATGATCAAACCAAGAGGGAGGAGCTCATGGGACAGCTTAAGGGCATCGGGATCCTGGCCTGATGCCCGCATCTCGCCATATAGATGGGGGCTGAGCAGTAGCCACAGGACAACCTAAACCACGCTGTTCACATGGCCGGGCTGAAACCAGTTCCGACTGTCCAGCTTCCTTTAGCTGCGGTCACTTTTCTGGCTCTCCAGACTTCCCGTACGTTCCGGGACTTGCCCCATATCTTTCCAAAGATGTCCTTACAGACATAAATTAGTTAGTTGCTTTCTGTGATTTGCAACCAAAGCCCCCAAGTGGTAGGTCCACTCTCGTATGTCAATGGTTAGCTGTGGGGTCTGATGCTCCCGATGCCCTGCCTACCTCCCCACAGTACTCTGCTTCTCTGGCCACTCGAAACCAATGTCACAGAGCCCCTCCCTTCCCTGATCCATTCTGTCTGAGTCTCCTGGTATCTGGCCCAGGATTCCTCCTCCTTCCCAGCTTCCTTAAATCCTGCTGCTCCCTGAAATCCACTCCTCATCCCCCACTGCTCTCGGTTATCCCCAATGCTGTGACCATCTCATCACCTAGCTGTCGATGCCTCCAGTATATTCAAATGCCCGCCGGCCATCACTAGGCGATCCTACAGGTGCATCAACATGTCCAAAAACTAACCCATCATCTTGTCCCCTACACACGCTGTTCGTTCAACTGCACGCCTCAATTCGAGCCTTGATTATAAACCGCACTAGACAAAGCTGCAGATTTGCTTTGACTCATCCCCAGAGGTCACCACATCCTACCAATTCCGCCTCAGTAATGAGTTTGTTTTGTCTAATGCAGTATGTCTGTCTCTTCATCTTCATCGGTAGCCGGGCTTCCACCCTAGGTCAAAATCTCATCAGTAATCCAGCCTTTACACTACATAGTTATCTTCCTCCATCACAGGGCTGATGGTCACCTCCCTGCACACAGAGCCCCAGGCAGCAACCTTCGTCAGGTGTCGCGGGAACCTGGTGAGGCAGCATCCACATGTCTTGGAGGCCACCAGAGATCTGTTGTGGCGCGGGGGGGGGGGGGGGGGGGGGGGGGGGGGGGGGGGGGGGGGGGGGGGTCTGCGAGCCAGTGGTCTGGCAGCTAGGCAACTATCAGGTCTGTAGGAACCCAGGGCCCTGGGAAAAAAACTCAAGTATGTTCCAGGTTCTGGCCAAGGGCTGCCTGCCCAAGAACTCAAAACCCGCTTGTCAAATGTGCATCTGGGCCGGGGAGTCTCTACGGGGAAGGGAGACACACCCTCATTCTCTCCTGGTAGAAGTTCAAGGGAACCCTGGCCCCCACCTGAGGTCTGCTGGCAAGCAAGGATGCCAAAAGCCCCAAAGAGAAGGTCACCAGAAGTGACTGAGGCTCAACATGGAGGCCTGGACGCTCAAGGCAAGGGCTGGGTTTCAGCACAGCTGGTACTGAAGACTGGAAGCCCCTGGGGACCCAGGGGGCCCGCCAGGCAGCTGTGTTTAGGGAAGAACAATGAGAATGGGAGCGCCGACCAGCAGCTGGAAGTCTCGGGGGGGGGGGGGGGGGGGGGGGGGGGGGGGGGGGGGGGGGGGGGGGGGGGGGGGTCCATTCTCGCAGCACGTGGCCAAACAAGCCCTTGGGACTTTAGGAAGCCCTGGAGGTCTTGGGGGCAATTCCTAGGTCGCAAAGAGTCATCCTGAAAGAGACAGTGGACTTCCTAATACTCAGAAATGAGAGGGCTGGCAGGATTTGTTGAAAAAATGAGGGACGTGACACACGCCGGTGAGGAAGGTCACCCCATTACCCAGGGTCTTCCCCACTTGCTCCACAAAAACAATGGAAACTTCGGACGCATCATTCGAACGTCTCTCTTCGCGTCCTCAGTGAGCTTTCCACCCACGTCTCTCACCAAACCAGCAGCCACACCGAACTGGCTCCCGGGGTTCACCATGCTTCTGTGCCACAAGTGTGTGCCCTCCACGCCTGCAGACCTGTCACCCTTCATGGCTCCATCACCGCACGTCCCATGCTACACGCCCTGACACAGGTCAGAGCGGTGTCTTCCTACAGACTTACTTCCACAGCGTCGCCTGCTCTCTGCAACGTCGGCTTTGCACTGCCGCCCCGAGCTCTGTGCACCGCACTAGCTGTTCCATCCTCCCTGCCAAGCTGCTGCAGAGCCACTATGTGTCATGCCCTTGTTCTCAAAAACCTACCAAGGACTCTTTCTGACAGGGTAGTCACTTCAAAGGTACTACGTTGGAACAAAAAACAAAACGCTACATGTCAGTAACACAGTAACACAAGAGCTGGTGGCTGATTTGTGTAGCTTCTTCATCTCGGAAGATCCAGTACGGCCATCAGGGACACCAGCCCAATCCGTGAAGCTTCCCGCTTTTTTCTCTCTACCCCTCTGTACCATGAAAAAATAAAGCCTCCCATTAAGGAAAACCAGCAGAGGTTGGGATATACAAATCTACCACTGATTAAAGAAATTCTGAAATGTCTGTATAGATAGGATTGGCTGTTGCTTAAAAACCAGACCTGCCCAGCCAGCTGAGGATACCCCTCCACAGGCGAATATCCCTCCAAAACTAAGAGCCTCAGCAAAGCTGACTTCCCAGTACTTTTGGGGGGGGACTGGGGAGGGAGGTTTCAGGCCAGCGGGCCAGTTTAACTTTCTCTTTTTCAACTAAATGCTCTAGGATTACATCCTAAGCATGAATCCTAAGCTTTGGAATCTGAACAAACTATGCCATGCCGACACAGACACGGGTTTAGAAATTCTGAAGATTACATAACAGCAAATAACCATTTCTTAGGATTAATTTGCAGCCTCCATTCTTCTGACCGTGAACCTATATCCACCTGCTACTGGGCGTGGTTTCAGAGAGAATACTGAAACTGAACTTCCTCATCACTGTTCTAAAGTCACGACTCTCTAAGGGTGCCAAGGTGGCTCCGTCGGTTAAGCATCCGATTCCTGACACCGGCTCACGTCATGATCTCACAGTGCATGAGTTCAAGCCCTGCATCAGGCTCTGTGCTGTTAGCACAGCCTGCTTAGGATTCTCTCTCTCCATCTCTCTGCCCTTCCCCCACTTGCTGCCACTCTCTAACATTAAAAAAATTTTTTTAATAAAAAAGAAGATTCCCTTTAACACCAACAAATAAAGCTTCATACGAAAGCCAACTTCATCAAAACAGCTGCCCCAAGGTCACTAGTTGAAAAGCCTGGACCAGCTCCTGACGCTCTTGAGGAGGGAGGCGTGGACACACGATGACATGTTTCTTCGCTCAACAGCTCAGAGCAGGCTTGCGTCCAAGCAGAGGGACACTTGGTGGGAAGGGGCTCAGAAAAGTGATTCGTGGAGCCGTGCAAAGCCCAGCAGCCCGCGTGGCCGGCACCCTCCGATTCTTTTCAGGGAGTGCGGCCTCCACGACTCTCCAGGGGCTGGAGGCACAGGTGGGACCAGACCCCACAGGGCACGGCCGCCTGGCGCCGAGTGAGCTCTACCCGAGCTTCTCCAGAGGACAGCCCACCACCCCCACTTGGCCAAAGGAGGCTCCGGAGGCAGACGGCCACTGGCGAAGTCCAGGACCCAGAAGCAACGCCCACCGCTTGTTGACCTTGTTCTCTGGGTTCCACTGGAAACACAGTTTTCATTCCCACAGGAGTTCCTGCCAATTAGAAGTTCCACTTCTATGTTCTGCACAGGAGTTTGCCCACTTCCTATAAAAAGTCTCAAGACTCAGCCAACCTCCAGGGAAGGCAAGAACGGCCAACCCGAGGGAGAAGAGAAGATTTAGTTCCCCTCCTGAGTGCTGGGCCTCTGTTGCTAGAACCCAGGACTGCCCAGCGGTCTGACTGAGATGTGAAGCAAGGAGGGCCGAGGTAGTGGGGGCGGGCACACAAAGTACATCTGAAACACCCAAGAGACAGACTCTATTACAGTTTGTCAAATCTCCTCATTCAAACCTAGGAAAACGTCTACTGAACCTGTTCCCACCATAGTAACAATGAGCTGCTCATATGTTATGACTCGTTGCATCCTTTTTAAATGAACTGCTGTTTACGTTCACTTCCATGAAAATGGGGGGGGGGTGGCAGCTGTGAATCTTCATATCTATTTAATTGCTTCATTTGTAACCCAAAGAACAACCCTCAGGCTCCTGTTCAAACATAATTCCATCCTTCAGGTAATTGTTCAATTTCCACTAAAGAAATTCTTCTCTTTCAAACAGAAGAAAAGATTGGCTGGGGGGGCGGTTTGGAGGGCTGAAGAAAAATGACTGCTAATAACACTGCGAACTTCAGTAAAGACTAATGAAAACAGCAGGCTTAGCAAGGAAATACAAACCAAAGCACAGTAAGTACACTGAAGGAGGAAGTAAAAGAGCATCTCAGAAGAAAGCACTTCGGTGACCCTCTTCTGTAGGACATTCTAATGATGGACACGCGTCACCATCCACCTGTCCAAACCCACTCAATGTACGACACCAAGACTGGGCCCTGAATGTAGACTATGGACTTTGGGTGACAGGGACCCTTCACTGCAGGCTCATGTTTGTAACAAGGAGACCAGTCCCATGAGGTACGCTCACACTGGGGGACAGGTGGGGACAGCAGGTAGACGGGGGAACCTCTGCACTTTGGGCTCAATCTCGGCATGAACTTGAAAGTGCTCTAGAAAGTAAGGTCTCCGTAAAAGTGAGAGCAGGGAGCCAGCCCCTGCTCACCCTCCCAGCCAAAGTTTCTGCCTGTGTCAACCGCACAATCACCGCACCATCTTCAGCTCGGTCCCCTTTCCCCACTGCCCTTTCTTCTTTCAGAAACACATATGCTCCCAGTTTAACCACCATCTTTAGTCAGTGGCTTCCAAATCTGATTTTTCCCTATTATCTCTCTCCTAAGCTCCAAGCCTACATCTCCATATGGAGGGCTCACTAGAATCTCAAAATGATCATTTTCAAAACAGAACTCACAGCTCTCTCCTCTCTCTCTCTCTGCTCCTCTTGGTCCCTCAAAATAAACAATCTTAAAAAAAAAAGAAAGAAAGAAAAAGAAAAACAGAAGTCAAGGGCTAATACAATTGAGATGACACTAAAATCATGATAATACAGCCTGGAAAGGAGAAAAAATTATCACTTGCCAAGGAAATGACCCTATCAGTGGAAAACTCAAGAGAACTGATTGAAAATTCTGTTTCTGGGGCGCCTTGGTGGCTCAGTCAGTTAAGTGTCTGACTTCATCTCAGGTCATGATCTCATGGTTCGTGATTTCGAGCCCCACGTCAGGCTCTGTGCTGACAGCTCAGAGCCTGGAGCCTGCTTCAGTTTCTGTGTCTCCCTCCCTCTCTGCCCCTCCCCCACTTGTGCTCTGTCTCTCTCTCAAAAATCAACAAACAAAAAAAGCAGTCCCTTAAAAAAAAAAATAGAAAAACCTGACTCTAAAACCAATAAATTGGGAAACCTAGGTGGTTCAGTTAAGCATCTGACTCTTGATATTGGCTCAGGTAGTGATCTTGCTATCGTGAGATCATGAGTTCGAGCCCCACGTTGGCCTCTGCACTGAGCAGGGCCTGCTTGAGATTCTCTCCCTCCTCTCTCTGCCTCTCCCCCACTCATGCATGTGCACTCTCAAAATAATAAACTTTAAAAAAATAGGGGCGCCTGGGTGGCTTAGTCGGTTAAGCGTCCGACTTTCACTTAGGTCATGATCTCGCGGTTCGTGGGTTCGAGCCCCGCGTCGGGCTCTGTGCTGACTGCCAGCTCAGAGCCTGGAGCCTGTTTCAGTCTGTGACTCCCTCTCTCTCTGACCCTCCCCTGCTCACACTGTCTCTCTCCTAGAAATAAATAAAACATTAAAAAAAATTAAAAATTAAAAATAAAAAATAAAAAAATAAAAAAATAAAGAAAATATAAAATAAAAACAATAAAACAATTTGGTAAGCGAGTCCAGGTGCCTCAAATAATTAGTTACATAATAAATGGAAAAGAGTACTTCACCAGCAATAGCAGAAAGACATTAGCTATCCAGAAACAAATTTAATAATAAGTGCAAAAAACTTATGGAAGTGGAAAGAAAACTTGAACATCCCCTTGAACGACATGAATGGGTTTGATCCAAAGGCATACCATGTTCTTGCATAAAAAGATGCAACATGAAAGAGGTCATTCTCCCCAAGGTAATCTAAATTTAAATTTAATGCAATCTCAACACACCAGCTATTTTATTTTCTGTTGGTAGACTAGCAGATTCTAAAGATCCTAAGTTAAAACAACCAAATAACAGGGGCACCGGGCTGGCTGAGAGCATGGGAATCTAGATCTCAGGGCTGTGAGTTTGAGCCCCATGACATAGGGGGTAGAGATTACTTAAAAATAAAATCCTAAAAAAAAATTAATAATAATAGCCATGAAATTCTATAAAGGAAGAAAAATGTGGGGGAAAAGACAAATCCTAACTGATACTAAAATATTATGGGCTCCATAAGGAAAACCAGGAGAGGTACTGGCCTAAAAACAGACAGACCAAGGGAACAGGAAAGTAAGACCAAGACGGCTCAGATCAGATGGAAACTCAGTATATGATAAAGGCAGCAAGATAAAGATCAACTTTTTAATAAATCATGCCCAGACAATACAGCATTTAGGGAAAAAAAGATAAGGTTGTATTTATACCTTACACCATGCATAAGGATAAACTCCAAATCTCCAGAGATTAACTGTAAAATAAAACAGACAACATGAGCAAATTCCTTTATAATCTTGGAATGGGGAAGTCCGTCCTAAGTAGGACTCCAAATTCAGACTCCACCAAAGAAAAAAATGAATACCAGTGACAGCATAAAAAACTGAGGTCTTCTTCACGGCAAGATGAAACAAAAATACGAAGCACACAAAAAGTCAGAAGCGAAGTCACAAGAGAAAAGGCAAGTCAGGAGATAACATTTGCAATCTGTGGGAACTGGTTCCTCTAACTGACCTTTAGAAGCTGAAAAGACCAAGGGCCCAGTAGATAAACAGCCACATGATGAGAAAAGCTAATGAGAACCTGAGAAGCTCCTTCCGACCCACAGGCTGAAGATGGCCAGCATTGCTGTCCACGAGGCATGAGGTCCCCTAGTCTCCCACATTGCTGGTGGGAGGTAAAAATAGTAAAGGGGTGTGGAGCAAAGTCTGGTAACGTCTACCAACATTTCAAATTCATTTTCAACATTCAAATTCATTTGGCTCAGGAATCTCACTTCTGAAAACCTCTGTCTCAGATACATTTGCAAAAAAGTGGCATATTCACCAGGCTACTCACTGCAATACAACATCAGAAGATCAGAACAACACAAGTGCCCATCAGCAAGGTGCTGGCGGAACCAACTGGCACATCCACACAATAGAATATTATGCAGCTGTTTAAAGAAAGTGAGAAGACACTGGTCAGAGTGGCTAAAATGAACAACCCAGGAAATTACGGATGTTGGCGAGGATGTGGAGAAACAGGAACCCTCTTGCATTGTTGGTGGGAATGCAAACTGCAAAACAGTGTGGAGGTTACCCCAAAATTAAAAATAGAACTACCCTGGGGCGCCTGGGTGGCTTAGTCGGTTAAGCGTCCGACTTTCGCTTAGGTCATGATCTCCCGGTTCGTGGGTTCGAGCCCCGCGTCGGGCTCTGTGCTGACTGCCAGCTCAGAGCCTGGAGCCTGTTTCAGTCTGTGACTCCCTCTCTCTCTGACCCTCCCCTGCTCACGCTGTCTCTCTCTTTCTCTCCTAGAAATAAATTAAAAAAAAAACATTAAAAAAAAAAATAGAACTACCCTACGACCCAGCAATAGCGTTACTTAGATTTTATCCAAGGGATACAGGAGTGCTTATTCACAGGGGCACACGTACCCCAATGTTCACAAGCACTTTCAACAATAGTCTTAAGTATGGAAAAAGCCCAAATGTCCATCAACTGACGAACGGATAAAGAAGATGTGGTTTATATATACAATGGAGTCTTATGCTGAGTGAAATAAGTCAGTCAGAAAAGGGCAGATATCATGTTTTCACTCACATGTGGATCTTGAGAAACCTAAAAGAAGACCATGGGGGGAAGGAAGGGGAAAAACAGTTACAAGGGAGGGAGGTAAAACCTAAGCGACTATTAAATACAGAGAACAAACTGAGGGTTGACAGGAGGTATGGGTGAGGGAGAGGGGAAAATGGGTGATGGGCACTGAAGAGGGCACTTGTTGGCATGAGTACTGGGCATTGTATGTAAGCAATGAACCACGGGAATCTACCCTAAAAACCAAAGCATGCCTTACACACTACGTTAGCCAATTTGACAATAAATTATATTTTAAAAATAAAACAAAATAAAGAAAGTGAGAAGAAGAAGAAGAAAAAAATCACAACTGAGTCCAAGATTAGCAGGAATTGGGAGGAGGAAGGCAGGGGATTAAAAAAAAAAAAAAAGGAAGAGCTTTAGGTACCAGTAGGTAAGGACTCTCGGGAAAGTAAATGAAAAAGGCAAGGAATAAGAGAAAGCATCAGTAATAATTTACATACATATATTTTCTTTCTAGTAACCTCTAACTCCAACATGGGGCTCAAACTCATAATCCCAAAACAGTCTCACACACTCTACCAAGCGAACCAGCCAGGAGCCCCTGCGTTTCTTATTGTAACTGCATAAATAAACATCATAGGGACAAACAAGAAGCTCATTTCCAAGCAGCAGGATGGGCAAGAGAATAGGCTCATGTCTGTTCACACAAGTGCAAGAAACAACCTTTCTGCAAAGGAAGGGAAGGAACGCGGCAGGGACACTTTCCTGCACGCGAACAAAAGCACCCAGGGCCCAGGTGTGTTCCCAGAGGTGGTGAGCTCAAGAACTGAGCAAGAAGCTTCGACTGACAGGAATTCTCAGTCATGCACACTCCCTCCTCAACTCCTTCCCGACCCTATAGCTCCAGGAGGGAGTTGCCTCCTGTGCCAGGATTCCAGACAGGACCACGGGCACCAATCCAGCTTCCCTCCGGTCAGACAACTGGGTTCCTGCGAGTGAGACCTGAGCCCGTCTTCCCATCCCTGTGCCTGCGGGCAGGTCCCTCCCAGGGTAGCTGGGGTGAAAAGAGGCAAGCCTAGCCCACTGCCGGCTCCAGATGCTCAAACAGTGCTCCCCCCCACCCCCCCCAGAGTGGAGCCAGCAGCTCTCTGCCACAAGCCCGGCCTGAGAAATTAACTGGGGGGGGCGGAGGGCGGGGAGTTTCACCTACCGACAGGAGAAAGCAAGCTCCCTGTTGTTGAGGTGAAGGGACAGCCTGAGGGGCAGAGGGGGAAGGCCCCCCCCACCCCCCCCACCCCCGCTGCATCGCTGTGGGGGAGGAGCTGGCTTTCAGAGGGTGGCACCTGGCCTAGCCGGGTCTGGCTCTGAGGTCCGACCACTACCAGCCCTCACTGACCACCGCACTAAGGAAGGACAGGCTTCAGGACCCAGCACTTGCGGCCCTTCCAGCACACTGGCCAGGGGCCGGCAGCACCTCTGCTCGTCTATGCACGTGAACCTCCAGCAAGCTGGCCGGGCTGAAGACCACTGCTCCACCCCACCTTCTGCTCTCCCCCTGCCAGGGGCGGGCATTCTGGAGATCCAGGAGGCTTGTTAGCGGTGTTAGCCAGCCATCCCTGATGGACACACAACTTCCGGGAAGGCTCCCTCGGCCCCCCTGTACCTACTTACGCGACAAAAAAATGAAGCAGCATAGGGTTAGGGTTGGTGCCTTCACAGTGTGTCTCCCAGGGCCCAGCACCAGAAATGAGGGTGACGGAGGACAGAGTCAGAGGGTTGTCTGTGGAAAATGTTTCCAATCATCTGATATGTAAATTTTCAAATAGAAGATCTGATTCTCACTGAAGTCTTATCAAAATGGAAACTCTGTGTTAGGAAACTACATGGTGATACAACACGTAATAAATATACCGTATTTGTTCCCCTCCGTGCTAACTGTGAAACACTTAGAATTCCCACACTTATAGGCTTTAAACCTCCAGTCCTAAACTAGCAAGTCTGTGCTGAAGCTTGATCAGTCCAATAAATCAGACACATCTCATCCTGATGAGGTCTGGCCGCTCCAGACTTTACAAATGAAATGACACACAAAACTGCCAGCTAAGCAACAAAACAGCCTGAAGAAACACATTTTCCGGTGACAGAATTCCCAAACATACTCATCTGCAAGTCATGATTAAATGGTGGAACTCAAACACAACCTAAAGGCAATTTTTAAATGCATTCCAATCATTTCTGTCTGTGTATAATTTCAGAATAATTTCACCTCTCAATGTTTTACCATTCAAAAAAAAAAAAACAAAAACATGATGGTCACTCTGATGACTAAAATAGATTTCTCAGCTACACCTGGTTGTTATCCATGATTCCTGAAAACACTTCAGAGCCACAGGGTGAAATGACGGTCTTATTATTAATGAAGGTGACTTAGACCTCACCTGAGGGCAACAGGCTGGCTGCCATGAAGACCAGCCGTGTGACCAGAGGGCTGGGACTTTCGGGTCCCCACTCTTCATCACCTCCAGGGAGAGGGGTGAAGATTGAATCAGCCAATAGCTAATGACTCAACCATGACCATGTAATGGAGCTTCCATAAAAACCCAAGAGGACAGTTTCTTGGTCCTTTTTGGAGAGCTTCCACACTCGGAGATTCAGAATACTTCCCCATGCTGCCGAGCCACACCCCAAGCTCCCCCTTTGCTGGGGACCTCACCGTACACATCTCTTCATCTGGCTGTTGATGCCTATCCTTTATCATGTCCTATAATAAGCTAGCGAACCTAGGGAAGTGTTCCCCTGAGCTCCATGAGCACCTCTAGCAAATTAAGACAACCTACGAGGAGAATGTTTGGAACCTCCAGGCTGTAGTGGGTGGATGAGAAGCACAGGCGACAGCCTAGGGCCTTCTGATGGCCTCTGATGTGGGAGGAGCACTCTTGTAGGACCAAGCCCTTAACCTGTGAGATGTGGTGCTGTCTCCTGGTGGACAGCGTCAGAACTGAGCTAAATTCCCAGATACCCTGCTGGTGTCCGAAAATTGCCTGGTATGTGGGAGATCCCCATCCCACGTTGAAATTGGGTCCAGGAACTGGAATAACTGGGTAAAATACAAAACCAGAAAAACAAGACTGGGAAAAGCTTCAAAAATTTTTTTTAAAAATCCTGTATTACAATGGAAACTTAAAACTGATGACTGAACTTTTTTTTTTTTTAAGTAGGCTTCATGCCCAGCGTGGAGCCCAGAGCAGGGCTTGAATTCATGACCCTGATATCAAGACCTGACCTGAGATCGAGAGCCAGACACTTAACTGACTGAGCCACCCAGGCACCCCTTATGACTCAAATCTTAAACTTCCCTAAATTACCCATCATGAAAAGTTTTCATTCAACCATCCTAGAAGAAAGACTCGATTATCTTTCCATTCTCTTTACAGTACAGTATGTTCCCAGGTTACCATCAGGTGACAAGATCTTCAATTAGCACGGGGGTTTGGGGGGAGTACTATATAGTCTTTGCTAGAAAAGATTGCATGATTTTTCTGGGTTTTAACTTGTGGTTTTAAGAGGTTTTTAAAACTTGTATGCTGTTGTGACTTCTTTTTCATTCTAAGTAAATATTCACTTAGATATCCAATTTTGCATCTTTTCCTTAAAGAGGACATTCCAAATTTTAAGAGTTTCAGGCCCCAAGAAGGCGGGCTCCTCAGGGCTGACCACAGATGCCCCCACCAGAGCAATCAGGGCTTTCTCCTCTTCCTTTTCTTCAGTCTTCCTGGGCCTTGGAAGGATTGCCTTTGACAGAAGGGAGGGAGGGGGTGGCTGCCACTCCAGACTCCCTCCCCTTACCTTACCTCCTGCCACACCACCACCCTTCCCAAGCCTTTCCACCTCAAAGACCTTCCTGAATCTGTCCACAAATACTCCAAAAAATAGTACAGAAATGAGTCACAGAGGACCCAAATTTCTAAACAAATACACTCTGCAAAATGGATCATCTCCCACTGACCCCTCCCAAAAAAGGCATTTGCTTCTTATAGATTTTCCAAAATGTGGGCCCAAGGTTAAGGAGGTAATTGTCCTCTAAATAAATTTTAAAAGCCAATGAAGAGAGCATAACCAGACCCTGGTACTTTACCTGACATGACCTTATCCAATGATCAAATTCATATGTTTTTCTCCCTCTCATGATGTGGAATGTTTACATCCTACTCTAAATTTTTTAGTGGTTCCCTTTAAATAACCTTTTAAAAAAGCACACTACTACCTGTACTTTTCTCACTGTCAATGTTGAAAATAAAAAGATATCCCCCTGTGTAAGAAGTAAAACCTTTACTCTCCCCCAACCCACTTCTCAGATTCTATCAGTGCAACCTAAGCCCAGATTTATGATTGATGGTATTGTTATCAAATAACTGGGCTTTTTTAAATTTTTCCGCTAGTAGTTTCCCTTGCGAGAATTACTTACATTTGAATTTTTATCTGAAACCAAATTTACAAACATTTGGACTTACTTACATTTAAATGACCTAAATTCAACAGCAGTTATTTTGTATCACAACTCTTCCCTTCCTGAGTTTTTCCCATTGGAATATACCTTTGAAAAAGTTTTATTCACAAAAAATGCATCCATGTTCTATCAGGAAGATTTCAGGTTACAGGCAGCAGGAAAGCAAGGTCAAGTGGTCTTAAAACAGTAAAGACCCGTCATGGCTCAATGAAGTCCAAAGGGAGGGCAGGACGAGCTCCCACCAAAGGCAAAGTGCTAGATCCCACTTCTCTGTGCCTCCAGAGAACCTCTTTCTGCTGCCTTCACAAATTAACAACACTCAGTGTGATTATTTCATTCTAGGTTACAACCCTGTTTACAACCTGGAAACTCTACACCTTGGATCCAGTCTTCTGGCAATGTTGTAGGAGGGAGGGGCTGAAGCCATCCTGAATTTCCCTTCTTTACAAGTGTCCTTCTCTCTCCCTCTTCTGTTTGTAGGTTACTACAGTCTTGATATTTAAAAATTCCAGCAGCAAACACTTGCCCTTTCCCCTCATCTTATCTAATGCAGAATGATGAGCCTTTTCAACACACGGATGCAGCTGGTGTTCTTTTCCGGCTCAAAGAGACTTTTTTCCATTGTCTGTCTGACTACTGTTTCCATGATCTGCTTTCAGAGGCTTCTTCAGAAACACTTACCTGGATCACAGCACCAATTTAACGCTCCCCGTTGTCAGTGTAGCTCTGGGTGGATCCTAATGGGAGTTTTAAAATTCCGAGGATGCATCTAGTACCACGACAGGTCTCTTCTCTTAGCTCCTGCATTTGGCTTTACCCGCCTCCCAGCCAGCTAGCTCTCGGTTCCTGCGGCTACCCTGCCTCACCTGTCAATCTCAGGTCAGAGTCTTTCTTGAGATTTATTAAAAACAGCACAAAGCAGAGTCAACCTGAAATTTACTCCTAGTTTCTATAATTAACCTTCCACAAAAATCATACTTTCCTCTGCCTCCAAAAATATATCCCTTGCCCCCGCCCATTTTATTCTGACAACAGACTGCTGTTTGGGGGTTACTATGTGTTAAAATTTATTATTAAACAATGATATCTAGGCCCAATCTCCCCCCAGAACAGAACGGCTGGCTCTCCATCGGACGCTGATGAGTTAGGTGGGTTTGTTGGGCCCTAAGTGAGCTTGTCAGGAGGACGGCTGGCCATTCACGGTGGGAACTCCATGCCTGCAAGTCCACTTCTCTGTGAAGCAACCGGGTTGGTTCTGGGATCTCATTTCTGTGTAAGAGTCTGTGTCTGGCACAGCTTCTGCTCCAGACAGAGGGGGTGCTGCCCACTGCCCCAGGGGGGATGGTGCAGGGCCAGGGAGGAGCTGGGGGGGGCGCTGCCGGGTCTGAGCACGCGGAGGCCCCACGTGTCCTCACTGCTTCCAGATGCTGGTGCTGCGAATGGGCAAACCCAGCCCCGCTTCCTATGGCCGCTGAGCCCTGGGCCTCACCCACCCTCCGCTCCCCCAAGCAGCAGAGCCCATGGCATGGCCTCGCACAGAGTCCGCCCCAGTCCTGTCTCCCCTGTTCAGTGTTCTGGGATTTCTCCTGCTCAGTCCCCGGCTCTGGGACTGCGACTGGAGGGACCAGCACTGGGGCTTCAGCCGTGTCTCCCTGTCCAGGTCTCTGGAGGTCACATTTCAGGGTTCTATTTCAGAATTCTTGGTCTTTTGTGGTCAGCCACTCTCCCTATAAAAATGCTGCATTAGTCTTCTCCCTGGTGCTGTTGAGTTTCGGGGGTCCTCCCTGTCCTCCCTCCCCATCTGCCTGGAGGTCCCAGTGGGCTGCACATATTTAAAGAGGAGCTGCAGCTGGCCTTGTGGCTTCCTCCAGTGTTGTGGAAGGTTCCTCTTCTCGCTAGATCCCTTCCAGAATGGGAAGGGCCCTTCCGTGCTCGTTCCCACGAGCAAGCCTGTCCACCGATGAAGGCTGGGGAAATCATCTCCATAAGACAGAGGACACAAGAAAGCTTTTCTTGGGGTGCAGGCACACACCCAGGAAGCCCCAATGCTCCCCAGGCAGAGAACACAATCTCTGTAAAGAAATATTCGCCTGAAATGCTATCAACTGCCTGTCTCAAAACAACAAGGGACAGGGTGCCTGGGAAGCTCAGTCGGTTGAGCATCCAGACTCTTGATTTCAGCTCAGGTCATGATCCCAAGGTCGTGACATCAAGCCCCACGTCAGGCTCCAGGCTCCGTGCTGACCATGGAGCCTGCTTGAGATAGTCTCAGTCTCCCCCTCTGCCCCTCCCCCGCTCGCTCACATGCGCTGTCTCAAAAAGACAAACAAGAAGGGAAAGAGGACAGGGAGAGAACACCAGGGACAGCGGCCTATGATGTGGAACTCTCCAGGTCTGCAGCGCGTCCACACTCACCCACCTCCAAGCAGAGCCCACCCTGCTGATTCTACACCCTCATTCTGCTTGATTTGCTGACAGGCTTCCAATTTCTCATTTCATCCCTAAGTCTGTACAACTCTCTTCTACGGACGTCGTTTCCCAGTTTCTGCTGCCATATCTCATCGCTTCCTGTCCTATCATCTGCTGGGACTTCAGGGGGCGCAGGGGACTCAGGAGAACTTGCTCTCCTACATCCACTACTGGGCTCCCTCCCGGCAAAGCCTCTCCGAACCCAAGAAATAGATCCTTTAGGCTTCTCTCAACAGTTTCAGTGCGGCTGCCTGGGAAATTGGGTTTCTTGAACCTGCAGACCGGTCTTTTGAGAGTAAAAATCGTCTGCAGACAACATGGTTCTGCTTTGGATCTAACAGTGCAGGACTATAAACTCAGGGCTTGCAACATAAGGATTCAGTTTGGACCCTCTACAAATAATAAAGCTAAAAATCAACTTTCTCAGCGGGAAGAAAACACACGCACATCTAAAAACCTGCAACACAACATTCAAGCCACACAGATTCGACCACGTGGCAGGTTAGCAAACTCTCTCCAGCAAATCTCAACACGAAAACGAATCCAAGTGTCAGTGCCACAAGAAAGTGTAGGCACTTTATCCTGAATCATGTTACAACATGGATAGACCCAGAAAACGCATCAAGCTACAACGTGGATGAACCAACTCAGCGAAAGAAGCTAGACACAAAAAGACACATACCCTCCGACTCTGTTTATGTGGGAAGTTCAGAAGAGGCACATCCACAGACACGTGGATTCCTGGCTGCCAGGGGCCAGGGAGAAGGCCTGCTAATGGGGACAGGGTTTCCTTCCGAGGTGATAAAAATGTTCTAGGGGCACCTGGCTGGATCAGGAGCGTGCAACTCTTGATCCTGGGGTTGTAAGTTTGGGCCCCATGTTGGGTGTGGAGATTACTTAAAAATAAAATCTTTAAAAGGGCACTGTGTTGGGTGGCTCAGTTGGCTGAGTATCCGTCCCACTTGATTTCGGCTCAGGTCATGATCCTAGGGGTCATGAAGCTTAAGAGTCTCTCACTGATGGATGTAGGGTGGAGGCGGGATGGGCATGGAGGAGGGCACTCGTGGGGATGAGCACTGGGTGTTATGTGGAAACTAATTTGACAATAAACTATTTGTAAAAAAAAAAAAAAAGTCTCTCGGTCTCTCAAAAAAAAAAAAAAGCTCCTTCTGCCACTCCTCACCCACCTCCCATAAATAATAAAATATATTTTTTTAAATGTTCTAAAATCGGATGGTGGTCGTGGCCGCACAGCTTTGTGAATATACGAAAATCTCACTGAAATGCATGCTTTACATACTGACTGCTACAGTATGTAAGTTGCAGTTCAATTTTAAACAAAAGAATAGGTACTTTATCACCAAATCAGTCCCAAGGTTCACGATCCCCAATGCTTTTAATACCCTGGTTAGATCAAACATTACTTCAAGAATATAAGGGCCTTGGGGCGCCTGGGTGGCTTAGTCGGTTAAGCGTCCGACTTTCACTTAGGTCATGATCTCCCAGTTCGTGGGTTCGAGCCCCGCATCGGGCTCTGTGCTGACTGCCAGCTCAGAGCCTGGAACCTGTTTCAGTCTGTGACTCCCTCTCTCTCTGACCCTCCCCTGCTCACGCTGTCTCTCTCTCTCCTAGAAATTAAAAAAAAAAAAACATTAAAAAAAAAAAAGAATATAAGGACCTCTGATACTACACACAGCAGAAGCCAAATCGTTTATAAATCTAAGAAGCTACCAGACTATTCTTAACTTAAAAAAAAAGAAAGAGAAGATGGTTTGAGTAAAAACGAGGCAGGACAGAGGTAGAGGAGCAGAGTAGGAAGTTTCTTGAATGGTTACAAAAATGTTCCTTTGTGTGGGAGGCAGAGAGAAGTAATCTGGTGAGAACCCAGAAGACTGAGCCCACTGAGTTTAAAACAGGCAAGGATGCTTCCAAACACCGTTCACGCTGCTCCAGATACAGCAATGATTTGAGAAAGACAACACGGTTTTCTTAAATATGTTCAGTGGACCTCATTTATTACATCCACTAGCTTGTCCCTGGTTTACTTTTTCCTATAAAGTTTCAACAGCCTGAGGACACCGAACAGCATTTTTGTGCTGAATAATAAATCTGTTTATTGCGGATGCCCAGAACCGCAGAGATGTAAAGAGACCAGCTAAAAATAGAGCATGGCATTTCAAGGAAACCTGTTCACAAAATCAAACCTAAAAAGAACAACTTGAAGACGACCACAGTTCTGCATAATTTCTTCACAGGCAGCGCTGGTCTCAAATAGCCCCCAAACAGGATGTCTGGCTACAATTAGAAGAAATGGGAGAAATCTGACCTCCTTAACATAAAAAAAAAAAAGAAAAACAAAATGCTTGAGACACACAAGTATGTGAAAATCACTAGTCTTAACGATAATTACGTTTATCACGAAAGTTATTTTCGTGATACGTTTGCAACATATAATCCACCTTCAGTGAAAGGGTGATGATATGTACTTGGTCCTCGTAAGATAGAGCTGATCAAAGACACAAAACTTTTAGAGTAATTACATTGAGACAGACCTGCCAATTTGAAATTTAATTTGATTGAATGGCTGATTCCACACTTACTTGCTCTCTGGTCAAGGTACTGCCAAACCTAAGGAAAGCAAGCTTGGCTCCCTTCTACAGACCACGGCCACCTCTGCGCCAGCGCCAGCAAGAATGGTGTCCTGCCCAGTCCCTGCCCCGTGTCACACCAAGGGGTTGAATGTCTGGGCTCACACGGCTATTCTTTCTGCCTCCCCCTTGAAAACAAGACTCAGCCTCGTAGACACTCTCTGGTTACACGGCTGTACACGTAATATGATTAAGAAGGAAGACCTAAAACACCTACTCGACTAGCCACAAACAAAATGAGTACTTCAGGGTGGAATCTGAATCAGCCGTCTGAAAGGGAGACTCCTAGATCCTGTCGCTGTTTCTTGAATACTTTTATAGAGTGTCACTTTTTTTTCCCACCCTGCCCTTTTCCTTTACTGAATTTTCATACAATGAGTTCGCTATGACCATCACCGGATATACTAACAGCAACAAAAAAGTTACAGCTGGATCCTGTATTAGTCTCAGCTGCAGCCAATGTTAAAAACGTTTAAAAATGTTTAGACCTAAAAAAAAAA